>NC_060122.1:173978051-174281082 GCF_021461395.2 Schistocerca americana | reverse complement strand
ATATGTTGTCGACCGACCTAACTTGTACACTTGGCGAATGGGTAAAAAGACTCTTCTACCTTGCCCGATTTAGGTTTTCTTGTGGATGTGATAATTACTCCCAAAAAAGTGATGAAAACATAAGAGTTTATCACATAAACTGGAAATAAAAAATTAAAATTTTCACTCGATTGAAGATCTGAACCAAGAACCTTTCGTTCCGCAGCTGCTCACGTTACCACGAGACCACGTAGCTCCTGCTGTCCCAGCGTCCTTGATGTTACGTATCTTCCCATAAACTACTCAGTTTGTATATTTTGCTTATTTTTTTTCAGTTCCACACAACTTCTTCCTGTTTTCTCAATTGATCTGTGTTCAGTTTTTCAAGGCCTATCCACTGTGCCAACTTATAACTAAATCTGAGGGGGGTGCGATGGGGAGGTTCCCTTGTAAGCACTATGGGACTTAACATCCGATGTCATCAGTCCCCTAGATTTAGAACGCCTTAAACCTGACTAACCTACAGACATCACATACATCCATGCCCGAGGCAGGATTCGAACCTTGCGTCCGCAGCAGCAGCACTGTTCCAGACTGAAGCGCCTAGAACCGCTCGGCCACCCCGGCCGGCCTACATACAGGGTGCTTCAAAAATGACCGGTATATTTGAAACGGCAATAAAAACTAAACGACAGCGATAGAAATACACCGTTTGTTGCAATATGCTTGGGACAACAGCACATTTTCAGGCAGACAAACTTTCGAAATTACAGTAGTTACAATGTTCAACAACAGATGGCGCTGCGGTCTGGGAAACTCTATAGTACGATATTTTCCACATATCCACCAAGCGTAGCAATAATATGGCGTAGTCTCTGAATGAAATTACCCGAAACCTTTGACAACGTGTCTGGCGGAATGGCTTCACATGCAGATGAGATGTACTGCTTCAGCTGTTCAATTGTTTCTGGATTCTGGCGGTACACCTGGTCTTTCAAGTGTCCCCACAGAAAGAAGTCACAGGGGTTCATGTCTGGCGAATAGGGAGGCCAATCCACGCCGCCTCCTGTATGTTTCGGATAGCCCAAGGCAATCACACGATCATCGAAATATTCATTAAGGAAATTAAAGACGTCGGCCGTGCGATGTGGCCAGGCACCATCTTGCATAAACCACGAGGTGTTCGCAGTGTCGTCTAAGGCAGTTCGTACCGCCACAAATTCACGAAGAATGTCCAGATAGCGTGATGCAGTAATCGTTTCGGATCTGAAAAATGGGCCAATGATTCCTTTGGAAGAAATGGCGGCCCAGACCAGTACTTTTTGAGGATGCAGGGTTCGATGGAACTGCAACATGGGGCTTTTCGGTTCCCCATATGCGCCAGTTCTGTTTATTGATGAATCCGCCCAGGTAAAAATAAGCTTCGTCAGTAAACCAAATGCTGCCCACATGCATATCGCCGTCATCAATCCTGTGCACTATATCGTTAGCGAATGTCTCTCGTGCAGCAATGGTAGCGGCGCTGAGGGGTTGCCGCGTTTGAATTTTGTATGGATAGAGGTGTAAACTCTGGCGCATGAGACGATACGTGGACGTTGGCGTCATTTGGACCGCAGTTTCAACACGGCGAACGGAAACCCGATGCCGCTGTTGGATCACCTGCTGCACTAGCTGCGCGTTGCCCTCTGTGGTTGCCGTACGCGGTCGCCCTACCTTTCCAGCACGTTCATCCGTCACGTTCCCAGTCCGTTGAAATTTTTCAAACAGATCCTTTATTGTATCGCTTTTCGGTCCTTTGGTTACATTAAACCTCCGTCGAAAACTTCGTCTTGTTGCAACAACACTGTGTTCTAGGCGGTGGAATTCCAACACCAGATAAATCCTCTGTTCTAAGGAATAAACCATGTTGTCTACAGCACACTTGCACTTTGTAAACAGCACACGCTTACAGCAGAAAGATGACGTACAGAATGGCGCACCCACAGACTGCGTTGTCTTCTATATCTTTCACATCACTTGCAGCGCCATCTGTTGTTGAAAATTGTAACTACTGTAATTTCGAAAGTATGTCCGCCTGAAAATGTACTGTTGTCCCAAGCGTATTGCAACAAACGGTGTATTTCTATCGCTGCTCGTTTAGTTTTTATTGCCGTTTCAAATATACCCGTCATTTTTGAAACACCCTGTACTTTCGGTAGGAAGCAGACGTCACATAAAACAATCTGGTAACACTGTAATTTCTTCATTCAGTACCGTCTGTCTGTGCTGCTCGGTCAGTGCAGAGGATACGTTTTGCACTAGAATACTGGATGACAGTTCAATTTCAGGTCTACAGGTATTTTATTTTCTAATTTTATTATGCCTACTAAAGCTGTAGTAAACGAAACTGTCTGGCAGATTAAAACCTGATGCCGGGCGGAGAACAGAACCCAGAATCTTTGCGGATTTCGTGCAAGTACTCCACCAAATGAGGTACCGAAGCACGACTCCCGTCCCAAGGGTGTTCTGCTATATCTCATTACCGCCGCTGATCACTTGACTATTTGGTTGCTCAAGTCCATCTAATACTACAGTGTTTGCTTCCCAATAGTGACGCTGCAGCCGGCCGCGGTGGCCGTGCGGTTCTGGCGCTGCAGTCCGGAACCGCGGGACTGCTACGGTCGCAGGTTCGAATCCTGCCTCGGGCATGGGTGTGTGTGATGTCCTTAGGTTAGTTAGGTGTAAGTAGTTCTAAGTTCTAGGGGACTTATGACCTAAGATGTTGAGTCCCATAGTGCTCAGAGCCATTTGAACCATTTTTTGAAGTGACGCTGCGTTTCAACACGACAAGGCCCCTATTCACACGGCTCGCATTGTCCAGGACTGGTTTTGTAAGCAGGAGGACGAGTTGCAACATCTTCCCTGGATCCCACAGTCACCAGATCTCAATATTATTGAATTTACTCTGGTGTACTTTGGAGAGAAGGATGCGTGATCTCTAACAACCTCTACCATAGTTACCTGAACTTTCCTGTATTACACAGGAGAAAGGGTGTATGATTCCCTTGGAAACTATGCAGGACTTGCATCTATCCATTCCAAGACGACTCGAAACTTTTTCGAATGGCATCGGTTTTCCTAGGCGTAACTGGGTATAGCAGAGGGTTGCAATTTAGGTGTTCTCATATTTTTGTGCGTCCCCTGTACCGTACAGTAGCCTTTCCAGTTACTGAAATTACCTTTTCATTCCATTTCGTATCACTTCCGTAATAGTTAGATGATATGACTTGTTCAACATTTTCTCACTTAATCTTGTGTTAGTGGACCATCTGGCTCATTCTCTTTCTGAGCGACACTGTTTGTTGTTGTGGGCTTGATGCAGCTTTGATGCCGGTTCCTGTACAAACGTCTTGATCTCTGCACAACTAGAGTAGCCTAAAACAATTTGGGCCTCTGGGCTGTGGTCCAGCGTTTTCTGCCTCTACAATTTGTACCTTACCCCTCCACCCCTCATACACATACACTACTCTCACTTACCCAATTGACGAGTTCTTGATGCCACTCGATATGTTCCAGTATCCGATTACTTGTTGTAGTCAGGTTGCCACATGAAGCTTTTTTATCAACAATTCGATTGCATTACTTCCAGATCAGTTATTCGACCTGCCGATCTGATCTTCAGTATTCCTTCTGTTGCACCACATTTCTAAAGTCTTCTATTCCCTTATTGCCAGAATAGCTTACATTCACTTTAGTATACGGCAACATTCCAGACAAGTACGCACAGAAAACACATTCTAATCTTTGATCTACACTCTATCATTTTCTGAAAAGTCTTCGATTCATAGACGTTTGAAAACTAGTAGAAATCTCGTGTGACATTTACAGAATTTTGTCACGTTAGTCGAACGACGGAACATTCCTGTGGAACTGTATTCTCAGTTTGTGGTGGAAGTTTTAGGTTGGCCCGTCTGATTGTCACTCTGAAAAACACAAGACCTTTGTGTTGGTTGGGTTAGCCTGAAGCCCTCATTCGAAAGTATTGTCCAAGACTGTTTAAATCCTTCAGCAATACTTCCCCTGTTGTTTCCATGTCCTTATGTTATTTATTTATTTATCTATTTATCGTATGGCGACAACAGAAAAAATATTAAATACATATAGGTTTTAATTATACATCTCAAGATTAAGACACAAAGCAAACATGTTCCAATTCTGAAAACTAATAATGTAATGAAACTAACAAGGGGAACATTTAAACTATAAAATTAGTAGTGCGAATTAAAAAAGATAATTTTAATCAGCGTTCAATATCCAGTGAAGAAAGCCAGTTGATAGCAAAGGGGACAGCATTAATACATTTTCTCAGAGGGCAGTCTCTGACAATACGCTGAGGAGTTTGTTGTTGGGTCGCACAATAGCAGGCTGGAGAATTTCAGAGTCCCCACTTGTGCACCGTACTATGGGTTAGTTATAAATTACTGTCAGCCTTTATATCGGAGATGAGATGGAGAGAATCTCCTTGGTTTGAAGCAAATAAGTATCTTGAAAATAGGTTACAGAACTGCAATAGGCAGAAAAGATTCGTTAGTTTCTATCAAGTTTATTCTCACATATACTTATGTGAGGTGTTGGACCATAAACCCCTTAGTAAGATTCAGTCTATTTATTCGGACTTGCTACTTCAAAGCTAATTGCCCGTACATACAAGAAACTCGTACAAAACAATCACTTGTTCTTGGTTAGCACTGAAATCTCTCTAAGTAATTGAGACAAAGACTGACAGCCTCTGTTCAACACTATTCCAATGAAACTCTAAAAATCCTACTTGACCTGCAGTTCCTGAGTGTCCACCAGAGTCTACCACCGTCTTCTCGTAGTTGAAGATTTATCAGCTGTATCGGCTGCTATGGGCCTACTCGGCCCCGCTGACGTCTCGCTGCAGAATCTCCAAACTGCCGGCACTGGCTCTGAATCTGCATCTGAATCTCTCCTTCTAGCTACTCCGCTGTCTGGCCTTTTATTTCATTTCTCATGTACTTGGGTGCACACGAGTTAATTTGTTTCACATCACTCTTTCATTTCTAAGTGATCGGATTGCACAAGAATGCCTATGGTTCCACACGACACTCTTGTTTCTAATTGGTCGGCTTGCGCAAGAATGCCTTCGTTTCCACACGACACTTTCGATTCTGGCTGCACACAACTTAATTTGGTTCAACACGATACTTTTCCGCACGTGACTCACACTCTCTCTTGCTGTATTATCGCCTTGATGTTTGCGTCTTCCATTGCGCAAGTTTGATTCATGCTGCTTTCTCTGGCACGAAGTCTAAGTTATTTGATCAACACGCCACACTTGGCAGCCTCAGCCGCTTATCTTGTCCCTACGTCCTGGTGGACTATTTCTTAATGTCTGCTGGCTGTTTGCCTTTGGAACCTGGACTCTTATTATGGTCACAAAAGCAAGAATAAAAACTGAAATTTTCTACAGTCACAACACTTTTTCCAGTTCTCGAGAACAATGGCGTGGATCATTACGGATTAACAATTTTCATGAAACCACGGAGATCTTCCTGAACGTGTAGAGTCACTAATGTCAAAAGGATCCTCCTGAAAACAGTGCCTATGCTGCTGTCACCCCTCTACTGCACTCAGACAGGAGAATATGTCGGAAATGCTTCGCTTTTCCATTCGGGACTCCATTTTCTAGCGTTCACATCTCTACTCATTATCTTCAAACAACAAAATGACAAAATGTAAACTCAAGTAGCAACAGTGGACCACAAATAAAAAATAGCAGCCGATAAACAAATCCATATTAACCGGAATACCAATATGCGTAACAGAAACGCTACGAACTTATGCACCAACCTAATACCAGAGAACACCTGAATATTCTGAAGGTTTCCCAGCTAAATAAAAGATTCTAACTACTGAAGGCACTAACTACTGATAGGCATACTTAGCAAATGAAAGATTTCGATAGAAACAAACAATGTATTTGCCTTAATAGTGTCCAAAAGTCATTATATATATATATATATATATATATATATATATATATATATATATATATATAGGTTCGATTCCCGGCAGGGTCAGGGATTTTCTCTGCCTCGTGATGACTGGGTGTTGTCTGATGTCCTTAGGTTAGGTAGGTTTAAGTAGTTCTAAGTTCTAGGGGACTGATGACCATAGATGTTAAGTTCCACAGTGCTCAGAGCCAGCCATCCAGTCTTACAAATTTACTGTCTCTGATGGACACACGTCCAGATCATCCGCTCTCAAAACTCCGCCATCTCTCTCCCCACATCCACCATTGCTGGCGGCTCACCGCCAACTGCACAACGCTACGCGCTGTTAACAACCAACCAACTGCCCAACACTACAATAGCAGATTCCAACAATGCAAACCAGCCACAGACTGCACACAGCACAGCCAGTGATTTTCATATAGAGTACTACGTGGCGTTACCAACATAAAAACCTAAACAGCCTACTTACAGCGTTAAATCTGCTTTCTGGGTACGTATCGAAGTTTCACGCAGTTTCGTTACTTCATGGGGAAGTGCACCGCGAGACAGATATTGTGTAAAATAATACTATATGATTTCTTCTCGAAGCGTGAACATTTGAGTTCCGGTCATGTAGCTAATAGAGCAACCGAGCTGCAGAGTGGAAGGGAATTTGGCACTTGCTGGCCACCGGTGGAGATCGTCATCAGGAGTCGCGGCCTATTAGCGAATTGCCGTCTGGACGGGCCCTGCCAGCGCTGCTTTACGGTCGCCGCCCCCGCCGCCACCGCCGCCGCCTCCACCGCCCCTGTCGCCCGCCCCCCGCCCTCGTACGGTGCGCTAGGCCGCCCTCCCGCAATTGATTCCAGCCGCCCCCAGCCCCCGCGGCTCGCCCCCCTAGCGGCCGGCCGGCACCGGCCAGTGCCACCACCCTCAGCATTTGCACCCTCACCCTGATGGACCGGATTCAGGGCAAATTTACTCTGCATGCGCCGGCGTCGCCCCGGCGCTGCGCGGTGTGGCCCATAACTTGCGCGCGGGGTGCTCCCTCGCGGCCTTCCGGAAGGAAACATTAACAGTGGCCGCTCCGATGCCAGCTTTATTGTCTGCCACCCCTTTTGTTTCGCGCCGTCTCGCCTCTATGGCCGCGCCGCGCACTGCGATTGCAGCAGCCGCTTCGACGCTCGCTCGCGCTGCTGCTCGCGTGCGTTTTGTGCGTGCTCTTTCTGCCGGCACATAATTCCTCGCAGTTCCCGTTCGACTGCGGGTCAAACAATTGTAACCGCGATTTTTATTTCACGACATGCCTCGCGTGCGTGAAAGTTTCCGCGGCATTTATCTGTAGCACTTTTGTTTCTACTTTGCATCTGACGCCCAGTGATTCATTCTCAGATTCGCTGTTTTGTATTAGGTAGCTCAACGAGTTATGCAATGTTACCATGTCCTCGCTTCTTTAGCCCCTCTTTTCCTATGCGTGCAATGCATACTATATAATGGTAACAAGCTTTACACACATTACCAAATTTTATACATTTGTGCTACCATTGTTCCACAACTTTTAAATATTTGAATAACGTCATTACTGACCATTGTGGGAGGGTAAACTGTTTTCGCGCATGGTGGAAGGAAAGAAGACTATAGATTAAGGGTCTTTTCTCCACAATCAGCGAATAAAATGAGCGATTTTTAAGATTTTTGGAAAAAGTAACAAAGCAATCAACATAAATGGTTTTGCACATTGTTTACTGGTTCTCGAACATTTTATGATTTTGTTAAAGAAATTCAGTCTTCATTAAGCACCCCATTCGAGAGTCCGCCCCGGTAGCTGAGTGGTCAGCGTGACAGACTGTCAATCCTAAGGGCCCGGGTTCGATTCCCGGCTGGGTCGGAGATTTTCTCCGCTCAGGGACTGGGTGTTGTGTTGTCCTAATCATCATCATTTCATCCCCATCGACGCGCAGGTCGGCGAAGTGGCATCAAATCGAAAGACCTGCAACAGGCGAACGGTCTACCCGACGGGAGGCCTTAGCCACACGACATTTCCATTTCCATACCCCATCCGAGGAGTTAAAGTTGCTCTATCCAAAATGAGGTGTGTCCATGACGGAAGTCCTGCAGTCTGAAGATCTTAATTGCAATCAAAAAACAAAACAAAAAATTAGACTGTAGGCTATTTCGCACGGAATAATATCACAGTTTTTCGAAATTTGGAAAAAAATAGTAAAATGGCAGACGTCTGAAGAAAGAAGTTTTGTTGTGTGATTTTGGACACGTTATTTGTAATAAATAATTACTAAACAAAATTTTTAGAAAAATTAGCCCGTTACTTCTTACAGACACGTCCGAGGAATAATTCAGCCAAATTTCAGAAAAACGTCTTTCTTTGTGTGAGCACAATCCATTCCATCAGCTTGAGAAATAATGTTCTTCCAGCTGATGGAGTCGATTGGCGAGACTGTATCCGCAATTTGGCTGCATTACTAGGTGGGCATATCCGCAGAGACTACTAGGCAATGTTTTTATTTTACTTTATGCATTAGTTATAGCCTAACAGATGACCAAAATCACACAAGAAAACTATGTCTTTCTTTCAGATCTCAAAATATTTGTGCGTTTACGACGTGCACAATATCATATAGATTAAGAAAATTGTTTGTTTTCTGACTTCAGATAATAATCGCAAAAAAATGGCTCTGCCACTATGAGACTTAACATCTGAGGTCATCATTCCCCTAGAACTTAGAACTACTAGACTCAAATGACAGTGGGCTTCGTCACTAAACCAAACCATACAGCGCATACTAATTCCCATCATACCCTGCGGCCATACATGTAGTTTGAACGTTCTAACGCAAACCGTTCAGAAGTTAAGACAATGTCATTTTATATAGTTCAATAATTGTCAACCTCTATATGAAGATGACAATAAGCTGGTGAAAAATAGGATGTCAATGCTTGCAGTAATTAGACCATCTTGGAACATTACATCTACATCTACATCTTCATGGATACTCTGCAAATCACATTTATGTGCCTGGCAGAGGGTTCATCGAACCACCTTCACAATTCTCTATTATTACAATCTCGTATAGCGCGCGGGAAGGATGAACACCTAAACCTTACCGTACGAGCTCTGATTTCCCTTATGTAATCTTACAGATCGTTCCTCCCTATGTAAGTCGGTGTCAACAAAATGTTTTCGCATTCGGAGGAGAAAGTTGGTGATTGGAAGATACCGTCGCAACGAAAAACGCCTTTCTTTTAATGATGTCCATCCCAAATCCTGTACCATTTCTGTGATACTCTCTCCCATATTTCACGATAGTACCAAACGTGCTGCCTTTCTTTGAACTTTCTCGATGTACTCAGTTAGTGCTATCTGGTAAGGATCCCATACCGCGCAACAGTATTCTAAAAGAGGACGGACAAATGTAGTGTAGGCAGTCTCCTTAGTAGGTCTGTTACATTTTCTAAGTGTCCTGCCAATGAAACGCAGTCTTTGGTTAGCCTTCCCCACAAAATTTTCTATGGGTTCCTTCCAATTTAAATTGTTAGTAATTGTAATTTCTAGGAATTTTGTTGAATTTGCGGCTTTTAGATTAGACTGATTTATCGTGTAACCAATGTTTAACGAATTCCTTTTAGCACTCATGTTGATGACCTCACACTTTTCGATATTTAAGGTCAACTGCCACTTTACGCAGCATTTCGATATTTCTTCTAAATCGTTTTGCAGTTTGTTTTGATCTTCTGATGACTTTATTAGTCGATAAACGACAGCGTCATCTGCAAACAACCGAAAACCGCTGCTCAGTTTGTCTCCCAAATCGTTTATATAGATAAGGAACAGCAAAGGGTCTATAGCACTACCTTGGGGAATGCCTGAAATCACTTCTGTTACATTAAATTATTAAATACTCCTTCGAGACAGCATCGGAAATATGTCGTGTGAGGAATGAATGAACGGTGGTAATGATCGAAATTCTTATTAGTCCTCACAGAGTAGGCCCCTGATGTGAGGCGTTGCATTAATTTTGCGCAGACCGTGTCGCCGTGTGGGTGGCGCACGTTGTTCGCGGGCGGCCGGGCCAGCAAAGACCGGGCGACATCGACGCGGCGGTGTCGGCGGCGTGGGCGTCAAGCGACGCACGAATGAGTCGGTGCCTGCGACGGCGTAGGGGTTTCAGCTCAGAATGGAGTGGACTTCGATCTTTCCAGGGGACAATGGAGCCCCGCCGGCTGTCTGCCGGAGAAAGGCCGCCTTTTCGCCCGCACGGACTAATGTTTGTCCGGCGCGCAGCGGCGCGGTGCGCGCCCCAGCGACACGTCCGCGACCGGCCCGGGGGCTGAGTTCAACCGCCGGCCAACGCGCCGACTAAGAAAGACCGTCATAGCCGCGGCCAAGGCCCCCACCCGACCACCTTCCCTGTGGAGAACTTTAATTTTACAATAGGCTTTAGGCACGTGTCTGGCGTACAAGCGTGAGAAATACCCGTCCTGGTTCAATGCCACATAGGAAGTTGCTACGAAGGCGTGTAAGGTTTCATCACAGAATTAAATGAAACCAAAATCTTGTTGACAAACAAAAGCTCGAATGAAGTGCTCGCTTCAGGAGAGGATTTTTTTTTTTTTCACCTGCTGCTTTTTTCTTCATGAGCCATCTTCTGATTGCTTGTGGTGGGTCGTTATTTGTCTTACAGCCTTTGGCCGCTGTGATGGGACGGGGGTCTGAGATGATACGTGCAGATCATGTCAGCTCCTATCGGTGCCCGTGTCAGCCACGAGGACGCAGACTTCTATATTTCTTTTCTTCTTGTTTTCTTTATCTTTTTTGATAACCCTTCGTTATTTGTGTCTGCAGCGGAGAGAAACATTTAGGAATTTAGCAAAATTTTGAGGAATCGAAATATAAACCTTAACCATACTTTTACGAAGAATAAAAACAGAAGATAGGAAAGATGTTACTGGGAGACTGTTCCTTCACCAAGTGTGTATGACGGTGAGTGTCTTGGAATTGTCCATCAAGCCCCCGACCGCCGATCACAGCTCTTCACCTAAATCTAACATCTACTCTAGATTCCCTATGAACTAAACCTTAACTGTAACAATTTTCCTTACAGTATGTTGCCGGCCGTGGTGGTCTAGCGGTTCTAGGCGATCAGTCCGGAGCCGCGCGACTGCTACGGTCGCAGGTTCGAATCCTGCCTCGGGCATGGATGTGTGTGATGTCCTTAGGTTGGTTAGGTTTAAGTAGTTCTAAGTTCTAGGGGACTGATGACCATAGATGTTAAGTCCCATAGTGCTCAGAGCCATTTGAACTTACAGTATGTTGGCTGTATGTTCTTTCTCGACTTGGATACAGAGTAGTTGAGACTTTTCATAATATATATAAATGACCTAATAGATAGTGTCGGAAGATACATGCGGCTCTTCGAGGATGATGCTGTAGTATACAGAGAAGTTGCAGCATTAGAAAATTGCAGCGAAATGCAGGAAGATCTGCAGCGGATAGGCACTTGGTGCAGGGAGTGGCAACTGACCCTTAACATAGACAAATGTAATGTACTTCGAATACATAGAAAGAAGGATCCTTGTTGTATGATTATATGATAGCGGAACAAACACTGGTAGCAGTTACTTCTGTAAAATATCTGGGAGTATGCGTGCGGAACGATTTGAAGTGGAATGATCATATAAAATTAATTGTTGGTAAGGCGGGTGCCAGGTTGAGATTCATTGGGAGAGTCCTTAGAAAATGTAGTCCATCAACAAAGGAGGTGGCTTACAAAACACTCGTTCGACCTATACTTGTGTATTGCTCATCAGTGTGGGATCCGTACCAGGTCGGGTTGGCGGAGGAGATAAAGAAGATCCAAAGAAGAGCGGCTCGTTTCGTCACAGGGTTATTTGGTAAGCGTAATACCATTACCGAGATATTTAGGAAACTCAAGTGGCAGAGTCTGCAAGAGAGGCCCTCTGCATCGCGGTGTAGCTTGCTGTCCAGGTTTCGAGAGGGCGCATTTCTGGATGAGGTATCGAGTATATTGCTTCCCCCTACTTATACCTCCTGAGGAGATCACGAATGTAAAATTAGAGAGATTCGAGCGCGCACGGAGGCTTTCCGGTAGTCGTTCTTCCCGCAAACCATACGCGACTGGAACAGGAAAAGGAAGTAATAACAGTGGCACGTAAAGTGCCCTCCGCGACACACCGTTGGGTAGCTTGCGGAGTATAAATGTAGATGTAGATGTAGAATTTTTTTTTTGTAACTAGTGTGTTG
Organism: Schistocerca americana; assembly: GCF_021461395.2. Taxonomy (NCBI): domain Eukaryota; kingdom Metazoa; phylum Arthropoda; class Insecta; order Orthoptera; family Acrididae; genus Schistocerca; species Schistocerca americana. The sequence continues at coordinate 174,268,827 of NC_060122.1, read as the reverse complement.
CCTGTTCGGGATATTTCTTCGAATTTCATTTTTCGGTCGTGTCGGGATCAATATCATACTTGATTCCATGTCGGAATCAGCGCTGTTTTCCGGGCTGTGGCTTCCTTCCTGTCTTTAGCTCCGACGTACTCTCCATAGGTCGCTTTGGATATATCCTCAATAAGCGTGCTTAGCGCGACCCATTGGTCTTTGTCTCTGAGTACTGCGAGTATGATCTCTTGAATATTGTTGAGGTTTAAGTGTGATGGGTGTCTGACGTCGGCATATTGTCCGCAGAAAAATACAATGCGTTCTGCCAGAACGTTAAGAAACATTTAACTGATTCTATTATAGTTGTGTAGAAGGGTACTGGGTTGATCCTCCGTGACCAGTATTGAACCTATGCCTGTTTTATTTCGAGAGTGAAAACACCGGTACCGGTTTTTTATGGGTCTTTTGGTTTTGGCAGGGAAGTCCACTACTACTACTCGACTTATTCAGTTACTTCCAGGCTCGTTTCTTAACTAAGGTATATGCTAGTATTTTTTGTATGTCCAGAATGCGTAACTGCTATAGCTCCGACAAGAACAGTCAACCAGTTACTTTAATTTCATTAAGACGGATTTTAATTTTAAAAAATAGGTTCGTTTACTAGTACAGATCATATTCTGAAATAATTTATGTTTTCTGTCTTCTGCTTTTGAGAAATTTATGTCTTACTTTATAATTTCTTACCAAAGGAACTTCTTTGTAGCCTATAACGATTAGATGGTTCCTCAAGAATCGGACAGTGATACGATAAAGACCGCAGTTTGCCACTAGTAATATTTTTTTAATAATGGCGTTAAACTCTTTGAATGAGTCCGCAATTATTATAATTGTTTAAAGAAATAGTGCTGTGTAAATCGCATTACATACAGAGTGGACGAAATAAAAGCGTCCCGGAAAAATTAGATTCACATGAAGGTGGGCAGCCCAATTTCCATCATTTACTGTCCCGGAAAAATTTCATTCACGTTAGGGTAGGCAGCCCAATTTGCATCATCTATCCCAAATGATATGAGTTCGGTAGCCTACCTTAAGGTGCGTGGAATAATATCCGGGACAGTTTTATTTTGCTCACCCAATATTTTCATTTATTACGACTTTTACGCTACTGCCATTATCACATAGAAATTTGGAACTCATAAAACACGGTTAAGTGTCAGTTGCAACAAAACCTATACACAGGCATGTCCCCCATAGGCAACGGTATTATTGTAAAAGATACAGACTTTCGTTCAACAACTTCTAAGTTTGAATCGAGAGACGGCAGCAGATGAAATTTGTCACAAATGAAAACAGATTAATCATTCTAGCGGACGTTACCAAATATAGCAACTGCGCAACAGAAAAGTGCAGTATTTATTGTTCCCATTGTTCGCCTATCTCTAAAACCGGGCAAACGACACTTTGATTTACTAAAGTCTCAGTGAACTGTGTCATACAATAAGTTCAAGAATACTTTAAACACGACGTGAATGATTAAACTGAGCATCATCTCGAGAGGACTGCTATTTTATTCCCGATAACCCGAGACACCCACCTAGATGCTTCTGCCTACCTATTGTGTCTAATTTAAATATTACGCCCGTCTCAGCCATAGCTTTCACGGCAATGATAATTCATAAAAGATTGTGAGTAGGAAAATATTGTTTTTACTGTTGGAAACAGTTAAAACAATATTCTCTGCATGCCTATCGAAAGTTCATGGCTGTATATACAGTCGCACCACAGAATGAAAAGTGTTCAAAACGAGTAAAGAGCTGCGACTTGTGTGGATATGGATCCTCATCATTAGCTAGTATCAGTTGAAAATAAATCAAATGGCGGAACTTAATAGTAACTCAAAACTAATGTTCCATTGTGTCATTACAAATCGTTTTCCTGTTTTTGCAGTTGAGACGCCAATTTCCTAGTAAAATCAAGAATAATTGGATCGTTTTAAAACAAATTCAAAAGCAGTAGTTCACCTTTTTGCCACTACTAATAAGAATGGAAAGAAAATCTGGAGCTTGATTACGAATGTCTCAAATTATGACGAAATTGAGTAGTTTTGGAGGGATATTTTCATGCCAGGTACCGCAAATAGGAAACATACCGTTCTATAGCGAATTTAATAACCAAGGCATGAAGCAAGAATACACTAAATGACAGCAGCACAACCAATCTGATTGTATTCTAGTAAGTTTTATTCATACTGAGACATATGAAGTATACGTAATACTGCAAAGAGATGTACTACAACCGCACCTACGAAAAGTTTGCAACATGATGCAAAAAGCAAGTCTTGCCCGCTTTGAAACTCACTAGCGAAGTTCCGTATGCAGTTACTTGAACTGTTTCGTATGAATCCAAAGAAAAGTTATTTTCTGTGTCACATATTTGCTTGTCCAGACGATGTGTTCGATTTCACTTTGCTCTGTCTAAGTGGCAGAAATCGATTTTACCTGCGCGCGCAAGCAAACTTTCGCACTGACCAGTGGTATAGAGTTGTTGCGCAGAGTTTTAATACTGACAGTGTCTAGCAGCTTATTGCAAGCCTTTGAGACAGATAAATTGCGAGAAATGTAAGCTGATTATCCTTGCAAATAAGTAGTTTCTGGAAGTTGTGAGGTAGAAAGAAACTTTGTTGCAGCGCCTCGCGTCCTATAAACAAGGCTTGATAGATTTCCTTCTAGAATGTCAAGCGAAGTAGTCACAGATTAATAGGAAGAATCTTTCGCGGCAGCCTTGAACGAAGCATGACTAGTGCTAATCGACTCACACTGACAATTATCGAAGGAAAGAAGTCTCGTCGACATCGTGATTATTAGAGACGGAGCAGCAGCTTAGACTGTTTCAAGAGAGGGGAGGGGGAGGGGTGGAAATTGGCCGTGCCCTATCAAATGAACCATTTGCTTGGAGCGATTTAGAGAATTACGGGAAACGTAAATGTGGATGGCCGTACGTGGATTTGAACTGTCGTTTGCCCCGCATCCGAGTCCAGTGTGCTAACTACTGCGCAATCTCGCTACATGACAGTTACGTTGATTACTTTAAAATTACTTTATACGGACAATCAATATCTGACGACAGACCGTCGATACACTTACGCATTTTAAAAGATTATCTCACTGCTCCATACGCAATTTTATCTTAGAATCCGAAACTTCACAATGTAAACTCACTCAGAATATGCCTAAACTGAGGCTTCATTTCGTTTCTCCTTGTTTGTGTTATCTTCTCCCACTAAACATCTGTGTGCGTGCGTGCGTGCGTGTGTGTGTGTGTGTGTGTGTGTGTGTGTGTGTGTGTGTGTGTGTGTGTGTGTGTGTGTGTATGCGTGTTATCCTTCAGGTCTTTTTGTCCACTAACCTTTTGCGTCTGGTGTCAGGGTCTTCAAAGTTACTGACTACTGGCAAGCATATTGCTTCAGGAAGTTGCGAATCTCTTGCCGTTTCCATACGCTTCACAGAAGCACCCCAAGCTGACAGTATTGCCTTCTGGGACGAAAAGCCGTTGTCCTAGAAGGCCTAATGACGACACGCGAGGAAGCCTAATTTTTCTGTTGTTAAAACTGAATTTTCACAGTGAAACCGAAGAATGGATTCCGCGTGCACGCAACGTACTTCACCAATGTTAGTACCTTGTTCATGTTTTTAAATTTCTGAAATACCTTTGCATCTAGTTTCCTGTTACAGTTCCGATGATCGGCGTAAAACTGGACAGATTATCTCCTCGAACAAATTAACTTGTGACGAACCCTCCGGCGAATTCTACAGTTTATTTTGACGTGAAGATCACGACCTCCCAAGAAGCCCAAAAGGACTTCATTTCGCGGAAAAAACTTAATTCAGCCTGTTTGGAAGGACGCCCACTCTTCTGCTTACTTGTTACCGTAAATAACGTGATATTCTACTCCTTCAAGAGATCAGTTCCGTGGATGGAGACGGGACTGGAATGTATTATGTTCAGAGGCTGGGAATGATGTCGGCGAATCTTAATACCGATACCCTTTCACTCTGGATTTTACTCCCACTTTTGAACTATTCTGGTGATTTCGTTATTGCTTCTTCGGTACACATGGTGAACAGTAGAGATGAAGAACTGCATGCCTCCCTAACTGCCTTTGAAATCTGCCTTTCTTTTCCATTCTTATTATTTTCTCTTGGTTAGTGACCCATCGTACTTCAATCATTTTTCCCTAATCTTGTAGCTATTTTATCTGAGAATCTATAATACCTTGTTCAGTTTTACACAGCCCAACTATTTTTCTAGGTTCGTAAATACTAACGAATTGTTTTGAGTCTTCTTCAATCACGCTTCAATTACCAAGAGAAATATCATAAATACCTATTAACTTCACAAAGTTATTTAAACAAGCCGTCCCACGCTAAGACGTTTGCGCAACAGGATTCGAGCTTGTCAGAAGAGAGCACACGTTCCGGGTTCCTGCAGAGACAATTCTGCTACACTACGAATAATAGGTACAACATAATACGCGACTGAAATGGCGCGGCAGCTGCAAATTTGCTCCAGCGTTAAAGTACGCGGGACAGTATTATTAGTGTGGACAAAACGTCTAAGTTGCACGCTGATCCAAAATGGTTCAAATGGCTCTGAGCACTATGGGACTTAACTTCTGAGGTCATCAGTCCCCTAGAACTTAGAACTACTTAAACCTAATTACCCTAAGGACATCACACACATCCATGCCCGAGGCAGGATTCAAACCTGCGACCGTAGCGGTCGCGCGGTTCCAGACTGCACGCTGATCCACCTTGAAATTCTGTCAGTATGTGGACCAAATCCATTGTTGCGTCCAACCGTAGTGTTTTTTACCATCATTTCGGCAGCTGAAAGAACAATCGGAGACACAGCGACTTCTTAACTATAAGGACTTGCACAAAGTGATGTGTGTGAGTCACGTTGAAGTGTAGTCCAGCATTCAATAAAGATTATTTCGCTTGCCATAATTATGTATAACTTAACTTTTTATGTCCCCTCAAATATTTTTCGCGATTTCCACTGAATAAAGGTACCATCAATCTGTGTCTTCAGTAGGAACGTCTGTGAACTTAACTACACTCCTGGAAATGGAAAAAAGAACACATTGACACCGGTGTGTCAGACCCACCATACTTGCTCCGGACACTGCGAGAGGGCTGTACAAGCAATGATCACACGCACGGCACAGCGGACACACCAGGAACCGCGGTGTTGGCCGTCGAATGGCGCTAGCTGCGCAGCATTTGTGCACCGCCGCCGTCAGTGTCAGCCAGTTTGCCGTGGCATACGGAGCTCCATCGCAGTCTTTAACACTGGTAGCATGCCGCGACAGCGTGGACGTGAACCGTATGTGCAGTTGACGGACTTTGAGCGAGGGCGTATAGTGGGCATGCGGGAGGCCGGGTGGACGTACTGCCGAATTGCTCAACACGTGGGGCGTGAGGTCTCCACAGTACATCGATGTTGTCGCCAGTGGTCGGCGGAAGGTGCACGTGCCCGTCGACCTGGGACCGGACCGCAGCGACGCACGGATGCACGCCAAGACCGTAGGCTCCTACGCAGTGCCGTAGGGGACCGCACCGCCACTTCCCAGCAAATTAGGGACACTGTTGCTCCTGGAGTATCGGCGAGGACCATCCGCAACCGTCTCCATGAAGCTGGGCTACGGTCCCGCACACCTTTAGGCCGTCTTCCGCTCACGCCCCAACATCGTGCAGCCCGCCTCCAGTGGTGTCGCGACAGGCGTGAATGGAGGGACGAATGGAGACGTGTCGTCTTCAGCGATGAGAGTCGCTTCTGCCTTGGTGCCAATGATGGTCGTATGCGTGTTTGGCGCCGTGCAGGTGAGCGCCACAATCAGGACTGCATACGACCGAGGCACACAGGGCCAACACCCGGCATCATGGTGTGGGGAGCGATCTCCTACACTGGCCGTACACCACTGGTGATCGTCTAGGGGACACTAAATAGTGCACGGTACATCCAAACCGTCATCGAACCCATCGTTCTACCATTCCTAGACCGGCAAGGGAACTTGCTGTTCCAACAGGACAATGCACGTCCGCATGTATCCCGTGCCACCCAACGCGCTCTAGAAGGTGTAAGTCAACTACCCTGGCCAGCAAGATCTCCGGATCTGTCCCCCATTGAGCATGTTTGGGACTGGATGAAGCGTCGTCTCACGCGGTCTGCACGTCCAGCACGAACGCTGGTCCAACTGAGGCGCCAGGTGGAAATGGCATGGCAAGCCGTTCCACAGGACTACATCCAGCATCTCTACGATCGTCTCCATGGGAGAATAGCAGCCTGCATTGCTGCGAAAGGTGGATATACACTGTACTAGTGCCGACATTGTACATGCTCTGTTGCCTGCGTCTATGTGCCTGTGGTTCTGTCAGTGTGATCATGTGATGTATCTGACGCCAGGAATGTGTCAATAAAGTTTCCCCTTCCTGGGACAATGAATTCACGGTGTTCTTATTTCAATTTCCAGGAGTGTAAATACTTGAGACTTACAGTTAAAAATAAATTGCATACATAATATTGTGGGGAAGGCAAACCAGAGACTGTGGTTTATTGGCACAACAGATAATGTGGCAGGTCTACTAAAGAGACTGCTTACGTTATGCTTGTCCGCCCTCTTGTGGAGTACTGCTATGCGGTGTGGGTCCCACAGCAGATAGGACTGACGGAGGACATCTAAAAAGTTCAAACAAGAACAGATCGTTTTATATTATGGCGAAATAGGGGGGAGAGTGCGACGGATATGATACTTGAAACAGGGTGACAGTCTTTAAAACAAAGGCGTTTTCCGCTACTTCAGTCACCAACTTTCTCCTCAGAGAGTGAACATATTTTTTTGGCGCTTCCGTAGGAAGAAAAGATCATAATAAAACAAAAGAAATCAGAGCTCGTGCGGAAAGATTTAATGGATGTTTTTCCCGAGCGCTGTTAGAGAGTGGAGCAGTAGGTGAGTAGCTTAAAGGTGGTACGACTAAGCCTCTGCCAGGCACTTAATTATGAATTGGAGAGTTAAACATGTAGATGTAGATGTAGGTGGCTTGGTAAATTTGATGAGTTAAATATCGTACAGCATTCACCACTATTTATACTGAAAAGATTCGTTTCTGATTTCAATAATTTTTTACTTTCTCAGTGTGACCTGGAAGGCGCAGTGTAGACTACCATCAGAAGTTTCGGCTTCCAATGGCGAACGGCCAAGTTAAAGCTGGTCTGCGAATGAACAGAGCGTGCATCGATGCGCTGGCAACACCCGAAGACTGAGGGGGGACGTCTGCTGGAGAGAGGGTGAGAGAAAGAGGGAGGGAAGGAGGAAGGGTGTGTGTGAGAGAGAGAGAGAGAGAGAGGGGGAGGGGCAGAAATGAACGACTCGAGTGGGCTTTGTGGGAAAACTAATGAGCACATCGAGGCTTCTCCGGCGGGGAATTCAGGTCGTTACACCTTGAAAGGGATCCACCCAGAAGGCCTGTAACCCACTTCGTACACAGATGCCCGATGAAGGGATTTCTCCTCCTCCTCCTCCTCCTCCCCCCCCTTATCCCTGTGCAAGCCTGTCGCAGCATACGACATGTATTCAGAGTACACCACGTCTTAATTCTACAAAATGAAATAGATTTTTTTCTGCCGTAGACTCTAAGAACGTTATATGAGAAAGAAATTCATTCAAAACGGAGCACTTGCTTCAGTTGGAGAGAAATGATTAAGGAAGCGGCTGTAAACTGTCCAATGGACTATCCAAGAGTCGCATCAGCTGATGCAAAGGGAAGCAGGAAGCAGCCAAATCAGGTTATGTAGAAGTTCATGTTTAACAAAGGAGTTTGGCGTTCTGTTAGTTTAACAGAGCGCCACAAATTTATGAAATAATGGGAAAAGAAAAGCAACAGAGACACATCAGCGCACAATACCTAAGCATGAAACGACTATTAAACCAGTTGCCAGTTAATACAACGATATCTTCGTATGTTGTAAAAATGTAAAAATTGTATGCGGAATTACTGAAAGAAAGTAGAATGGCGACACTCGTGGGAAACTCTGTTTTCCAGAGATGTAGTTGTGGCAAAAAAGGATTCTCTGTGCCTCCCTCATTTTGCACAGGTAAAGAGGATGTACCTGAGGTCATCCAAAGTTACATCTAAGTTCTCCAGTGTTTTCCAATACAGTACTGAAATTTCATCGAGAACAATTTTGGTCAGTGCTAATTAACTTTTGATGAGATATTAAATTTACCCTGGACTCTTCACATTTAGTTTAAGCCATCGGTTCTGCGCCTGTCCGAGCAACGAAGACAAGTCCTCTTACATCTGGGCAATGTCAGTATAGATATCTTCTGTATTGCGATTATGTTACGCTGCGTATCATCTGCATAGAAACTATCTATACAGAAGATACCGCTGTTAATGTACATGGTTTCCTGGTTTCAGCGATTACGTTGACGACTTATAGAGATTTTCACATATTTATACGTCGTAGTCCTATCCAATCACTTACAAAACCGCATTGTAATTTACGATATTTTTCTAGTTATTTGCTATGCATTACATGTAATGCTCTACTTTCACTGGGTGCATACACTTCTCCCTGATATTCGCATACTTAGTCGCACATATTGGTGCTGTCGTACAATAATGTAAAATACTTACGTAGCTTACAGAAAGTAAACTAGTTGTCACTTGGTAGCACTGGCTCTACTGAGAATATGCTGCCTTTCATGCCCTTCTGTAAGGCTTCTGAAGTGCACAATTTATTAAAAATGCATGTGCAGCATCGTAGCAAAAGATTTCGATTGCATTAATATTTATTATCAGTTTATCCGGATAGGATTTAGTGCTTCGATCTTCGCAGCTATAGTAAATCGAAAAACATTTCATACCGCCTTGAGGCTTTTAAAACGGACTGCTCTCCTCGATATTATCTAATCCCCCTTTGAGCTGTTTCGAAAAGAGAAAATTTGTTTCTCGTGTTAGCTTGTCCGTCGAAAATGTGAAAGTGGTACATTTAAGTAAGTCTACGTAATCTCTACCGCCATAAAATACCCCGGTCTTGCTAAGAACAAAATTAAATAGGTTGATGCTGGACATGTATTTACATATTGATATCTATTTAAAGGACTAGACAACAAACTCATCCTTAAGATTGTCGTACGCGTTACTGTAAGTTGCAGAATCATTGTTATTGACGCTGCAGATTAAACTGACACTGCGTAAAAGTGCATTCAAAAACTTATGTACTATTTACATTCATTCAAACTGCATAGATCCATTAAAAATGCTTTCTTTATCATTTTCCATCTACAGCCTGGTAGTTTAGTAGTAAATTACATGCCTAAAAATTAAAAGACGATGGGTTCGAATCCCAGTTGGATTTTTTTACGGTCAGACTTTAACCTACTCTGCAGCTCTCACTGATGAGATGATCCACTAGAAATGACAAGTGATCCGGCCTCTACGCTAGACTGTAGGTCCTCTTTTCCTGGTTAGGTAACTCCGGTAGGATACTGGCGATCAGTTGAAAGACATTCGACCGGGTTATTAAGCGACACGAAATAATAATAATTATATTACGTCGAATTACGTCGAACAAAACATACGAAGCGATATATTCGGAGGAGTTTTACGGAGAGGAATGAAATATTGTATGATTTACATAAATTACAATAACAAACGTAAAATTTAAACCATGGACCATTAAGAGAACTCCTAACCTGAAAACATATCAAACATGTGGGTAGGCACAGATGCTTATGATGACATTATGTATTGTATACCGTTCCCCACAGTATGTGCATTTTGTGGTTTGCAACTCATTAACAGCTTTTCCTAATTACGAGGTTTCTTACTGGTAAATGGTTTTTTGTAGTTTATCCAAAGATGTAATACATTGAGACTTAATGCACTTAACTATTTCTGTATGTCTTCTCTATATGTCAGTGAATAAGCACACTCTAGATTTTTTTTTTTTTTACGAAATGTGTAAAAATATTGTGACTATGTTGCATCTAATGCGTTACAGGTGCTTTAAATGCCAAAACAGCAATGTAAATGGAGTTAAGGGGAGGGTAGTATTGACAGATGTCACAATTTCCGCAGTCCTCACCCGTCCCATGTTAACGTGGCGCAGGATGTCAAATGTCCTTAAATTTTGCATACTGCTAACAATCCGAAATATAACACGTATTCACATAAAAAAAGGTCGAGTACATGAAAGTTCCGAAATGAGTTTCTGAACTCGTCGATGGAGGTGACCAACAAAGTTAGACCACGGTGTCCTAGGAGTTCGCGAGCAGGCGATGAACTAAAAAAGGGACGCCTCAGCGCATGACGGAGCTCTGCGTTCCGTAAACACACATCCGTGTGGCTTCCGTTGTTTCATATTACCGCCACGTCGCTGGTTTCTAAACAATGTTTCAAATTCTCCCCTTGCCCTCCCTCCACATCACACTTCCTCGATTCACCGCCAGTTGGCCCAATTGAAGGAAGGTAGTGTTGACTTCGGTGCTTGTGTTGACATGCGACTCATTGCTCTACAGTACTAGCATCAAGCACATCAGTACGTAGCATCAACAGGTTAGTGTTCATCACAAACGTGGTTTTGCAGTCAGTGCAATGCTTACAAATGCGGAGTTGGCAGATGCCCATTTGATGTATGGATTAGCACGGGGCAATAGCCGTGGCGCGGTACGTTTGTATCGAGACAGATTTCCAGAACGAAGGTGTCCCGACAGGAAGACGTTCGAAGCAATTGATCGGCGTCTTAGGGAGCACGGAACATTCCAGCCAATGACTCGCGACTGGGGAAGACCTAGAACGACGAGGACATCTGCAATGGACGAGGCAATTCTTCGTGCAGTTGACGATAACCCTAATGTCAGCGTCAGAGAAGTTGCTGCTGTACAAGGTAACGTTGACCACGTCAGTGTATGGAGAGTGCTACGGGAGAACCAGTTGTTTCCGAACCATGTACAGCGTGTGCAGGCACTATCAACAACGGGTACACTTCTGCGAATGGTTCATCCAACAATGTGTCAATCCTCATTTCAGTGAAAATGTTGTATTTACGGATGAGGCTTCATTCCAACGTGATCAAATTGTAAATTTTCACAATCAACATGTGTGGGCTGACGAGAATCCGCATGCAATCGTGCAATCACGTCATCAACACAGATTTTCTGTGAACGTTTGGGCAGGCATTGTTGGTGATGTCTTGATTGGGCCCCATGTTCTTCCACCTACGCTCAATGGAGCACGTTATCGTGATTTCATACGGGATACTCTACCTGTGCTGCTAGAACATGTGCCTTTACAAGTACGACACAACATGTGGTTCATGCACGATGGAGCTCCTGCACATTTCAGTCGCAGTGTTCGTACACTTCTCAACAACAGATTCGGTGGATTGGTAGAGGCGGACCAATTCCATGGCCTCCACGCTCTCCTGACCTCAACCCTCTTGACTTTCATTTATGGGGGCATTTGAAGGCTCTTGTCTACGCAACCCCGGTACCAAATGTAGAGACTCTTCGTGCTCGTATTGTGGACGGCTGTGATACAATACGCCATTCTCCAGGGCTGCATCAGCGCATCAGGGCTTTCATGCGACGGAGGGTGGATGCATGTATCCTCGCTAACGGAGCACATTTTGAACATTTCCTGTAGCAAAGTGTTTGAAGTCACGCTGGTACGTTCTGTTGCTGTGTGTTTCCATTCCATGATTAATGTGATTTGAAGAGAAGTAATAAAATGAGCTCTAACATGGAAAGTAAGCCTTTCCGGACACATGTCCCCATAACATATTCTCTTTCTTTGTGGGTGAGGAATGTTTCCTGAAAGTTTGGCCGTACCTTTTTGTAACACCCTGTATACTGTATCTGGTAACACTAGAAGAGGAAGCCATTCTCAAAATCATCTACAAATGTAGTAGAGAGGTATATCTTACAAGCACTCGTTCGGTCCATAGCGCCTCTCGAAATGCCGCAGTGTGAACACGATTTGTCAGAAATGCTGATAAGTTAACAGCGAACGTATTGTCTACGGCGTGTGCCGCTGCCCGCTCGCGTTTTCCATTTCAGGGCCTGCAGTTTGTGGAGCTGAATTAACGGTGAATAATTAATGGCTTAGAAATGAAACGTTCCATTCCTGCCGATAATTGATTAATTCATACGTCTGCCATTGGCGCTTGGTGTGCTGCGCCAAGCCGGACTGATAACTTACTGTGCACACACACACACACACACACACACACACACACACACACACGTACACGCATATGTATGAGGTACGCTTTGATGAATGCGTGTTCCACCGCACAAGGGAGTGAACAGCAAAACAATTTAAATATTTAGTGTCGTTATTCCTGCTAGTAGTGAATTTATCACAATGGATGAAACAGTTAAAAATGCCCTTTGAGGCGGCAGCAGGAGAACAAATACAACTAATGGCGTCCCAACAGAGGCGTGTTTGAGCCCCAGCGCCGGGCGGGCACACGTGTTTGCGCGCGAGCAAACAAAGCCATGCTAGATACCGCGCCGCGCGCGACCTGCACTGGCGGTGCTGTCGCGACAATGGCCGCAGCCCGGCCAACTTAACGGCCATTAACTGCCAAAAGGAATGAATTACGGAACGGCCGCCGTTCTGTTATCCCGGGCAGTCGGCGAGCGCAAGCAGGACACTGCCCGCCGTCCACCACCCACGACTTCTTTTATTTCTTCCTCTCCACAGCGGATCTCCAGCTCCGCGGAGGAGCCACTGCCGGTCGATGGCTGCTGTTCTGCTAATGGGAATCGAAAATTAGAGCACTTGGTTGGAGTGTCACCACAATTTCGGCTCTATGCACAAGGGAGAGGTGAAGAGGAATTCGGGAGGGGGGGGGGGGCGGGAGTTAGAGGGAATAAAACTGTAAAAATTACTACTGAGGAAATAGCTGAATATGCAAAACCGCTACAGCAGAATACTCAGTGTGGTCAGAACTTTCTAGTTCAGGCTGTCTCTGGTTCAGCCTACGATATTGCTTGGCTGCTCCCACAACAGGTGGCGCCATATACTCGCAGCAGGCCCACTGACGTCACGTCAAGTGTCAACTGAAGTGATCCCCTTGTAACACGCCCGGGAGTACGAATGGGTGGGGTACTTTAAACTGACTTCTCGTTTCGTGACCGTGCGCTCTGTCCACACCACGTACCTCATAATCCCGCGGCGGTCGTATTGTCCTGCTCCACACTGCTGTTGGCTTGCCTGAAATTATCTATCGAAATATGCAAGCGGGTTTAGGGGAGCCACTCAACGTTAAAACACAACACCGTCCTGTCTCGAATGAACATCTATATTCTGAGACGATATGGAAACCACAGGTTGCACTGTTTACTCTCTAAATCGTAAATGTTTATCCCAATTAACAATCTTGATGATTAACAGTCCAAAATATAATTCAGACGAGCGTACGCGTAACCGACACGACGCGGGCGATTGTTGATGATGCGGAAGCCGAATGATCGAACGGAAGTTCTTACGCTCGTCACACATACACATATCTGGTAATAGTCCTCCTTGTCACTATTGATGATATAACACTGTTCGTAAAGTTAATTTTTCGGTTCTCACTTGTACGAGCGTGCGCGTAACCGTCGCGGCGCGGCTGATTGTTGATAATGCGGAAACGCGATGATCGAACGCATGTCCTCACGCTCGCTACAAGACACTGGCACTTGACTGCACTCTTTTATGGTAACTAATTTCTACTGATTCACATCAGTTCATTCTGGAAGACCGAACACGGCGCGGATGATTGATACTGTGCGACACGCAACGAGAGGATACGCAAATACGTTATCGGCGGCAGTGCTCATTTTTAATTACATCTTGACGCACTTTTCCTCTGTATTACTTCCATATTTGATCACTTTACTGTAATAGCACTTGTAACAGCACTTCAACCTGTATACTAACAATGCTTCGCCTGCCGAAGTGGCCGTGCGGTTAAAGGCGCTGCAGTCTGGAACCGCAAGACCGCTGCGGTCGCAGGTTCGAATCCTGCCTCGGGCATGGATGTTTGTGATGTCCTTAGGTTAGTTAGGTTTAACTAGTTCTAAGTTCTCGGGGACTAATGACCTCAGCAGTTGAGTCCCATAGTGCTCAGAGCCATTTTTTTAACAACGCTTCTACATGCAGGGCTACACACTACACAACATAACAGTTTCGTGTCCCGTGCTCGACTCACTACAGACGCGGCTGCCCGCAAAGATACTCCACAAATAAGCCAGCGATGTGACAATACGCTTACACCCTGTTCATGGGGCGGGATAAACTCAGCCACACAACAACAACGAGCCAGTGTCGTACTTAGTCTACATGCTTACAACATAGTCACTGGCTGCCCTCTTGTTGATGGCCTATGCTGTTAGCTTGGACTTTTTTGGGGCATTTCATTCTAGCTACGTCTTTCGTGGCAGTACGAGGGACTTGCTGCATTTGACAGTGTTCATTCTTCGTGTAACCATAGCCAACCAAAAGTCCTGCGCACGCCACCGACAAAATTTCAGAGGCTATTCAAGAGTACACTTTCAAGACGGTCTGACTGTCCTTTAATCCCTAGAAAGAACTAGCAACAGTGGCTCCGAAACTGGAAAGTGAAAATGGTACACAGAAATGTTCCGATAAACTCATTTAATCTCATTTCAAATTGAATTTTTTAACAACTTGCAGAACATGTACATGTAAACTTAAACCTTGGAAGTTCATTAATACTATTTGGGAGGGCTAAAGCACTCATTGTGGGCGACTTGTCTTCAGAAACACTGGCTAGCTTGTCGAAAATTGAGTTCCTATGAAATGGGGCTTCTTGCTAGAGTTTTAATACACATTTATAACAAAGTAGCAAGTCACTGGTTGTCAGTGCTGAGCGGTGTAGGCAAAGAAGGAGAAGTCGAGTTTTCGATAATGATTTGAAACTGGACGAGAACGGGTGAATGCAACACACCAAAAAACTTAAAATCGGTGCTGAAAGAAGAACGGTGGAACCGGATCGAGAGCAATGATCGAAACGACAACGAGGAACGGCAGAGCTGGAACGAGGAACAAGTGACCATCTGGTCATCCGTACAAGAACGAGACCGACCGAACCAGACTGAGGCGGGAACGAGACCGATCTGAAGAGAACGGTGAGCGACCGAATTTTGTAGGTTACGTACTTCGAGTAAGGTTTGATGACCGAGAACAAAAAAGTACTGGTGGTTTCATAGAATCATGGTTCCAGTTTCCTGTTGAGCCAGTGCCCCATACTCTGGTTATAGCACCAGTAAAAGCGCGGATGAGCTGGCGGTATCGTTCCTGACCTTCCCGTAATGTAAGGCAACGGTGAGGTTCCCCTACAGTTGGCAAGACGTTGGCAGGTAGTGCAGAAGACAGCTGAGGCATATAGCGTGCACGGCTTTGGTGTTAGGCTGTCGTGACTGGGTCTTTGTACTCGTATGTCCATCATTTCAAAGACGGTTGCGGGACTCGACTGCTCGATCTAGGATGTGGAGGAGGAGAAGATTAGTGTTTAACGTCCCGTCGACAACGAGGTCATTAGAGACGGAGCGCAAGCTCGGGTGAGGGAAGGATGGGGAAGGAAATCGGCCGTGCCCTTTCAAAGGAACCATCCCGGCATTTGCCTGAAGCGATTTAGGGAAATCACGGAAAACCTAAATCAGGATGGCCGGAGACTGGATTGAACCGTCGTCCTCCCGAATGCGAGTCCAGTGTGCTAACCACTGCGCATCTAGGATGTCATCACATGACAGATGACGATTAAAGTGATTGCTACAGAAAGCGGAAATCTACTGGTAGCAGTATTCGAATTCTGACCCCTGTTTTGACCAGAATGAGGTGTAATATTCCCACAGGTCCGTTAGGGTCCTGAAGATGGCGTAGTAAATCGCAGAAACTGGTAGCCAAATACAATAAGTTTGTAAACTAGACGGCTGAAAGGTGTTTGATTTGACATTATGACTGTAGGGTATCCCTCGGCCCAAAGCCCAAAATTGGCACCCCTTTTGTCGCCCTTAGGCTTCTGAGGCATCATTGCCGCCCTAATTTGCGTCATTACAGTTTACTCAAATAAATGGTATATTAACGCCTCATTATCCCAAACGTTGCAGGAATGGCACCGAGTTTAGTCTGGTGACCAGTTGCTCTCGCAATATACAATTAATATATTGAATGGACCGATTAATTTCGATATTTATACAATATCTTTTCAAAAAGAGGACGGCTAGCTCATCTTTTGCATCGTTTTAGTAACAAGTAGTACAATTGTAAAACTGCAGGGGGTGGACAAATATATCGAAACACCCGAAAAATGCATGCTTGAATGTGAATGCAGAAGCTAGCCAGGCCTGCAGGTTGTGCTGTAGTACGAAGGTTGTCCAGAAAGTAAGTTCCGATCGGTCGCGAAAAGGAAACCACTACGAAAAGCCGGTAAAGCTTTGCACAGATGTGTTGGGCAGTGTCTCTAGTATGCCCGTCGATCGTGTAGCGCCGCTCTTTTCAGTTTTGAGTAAACAGTGAGCACGTAAAGATGCAAAGGTAATAGCGTCTCCGCCAAGTACACTCCTGGAAATGGAAAAAAGAACACATTGACACCGGTGTGTCAGACCCACCATACTTGCTCCGGACACTGCGGGAGGGTTGTACAAGCAATGATCACACGCACGGCACAGCGGACACACCAGGAACCGCGGTGTTGGCCGTCGAATGGCGCTAGCTGCGCAGCATTTGTGCACCGCCGCCGTCAGTGTCAGCCAGTTTGCCGTGGCATACGGAGCTCCATCGCAGTCTTTAACACTGGTAACATGCCGCGACAGCGTGGACGTGAACCGTATGTGCAGTTGACGGACTTTGAGCGAGGGCGTATAGTGGGCATGCGGGAGGCCGGGTGGACGTACCGCCGAATTGCTCAGCACGTGGGGCGTGAGGTCTCCACAGTACATCGATGTTGTCGCCAGTGGTCGGCGGAAGGTGCACGTGCCCGTCGACCTGGGACCGGACCGCAGCGACGCACGGATGCACGCCAAGACCGTAGGATCCTACGCAGTGCCGTAGGGGACCGCACCGCCACTTCCCAGCAAATTAGGGACACTGTTGCTCCTGGGGTATCGGCGAGGACCATTCGCAACCGTCTCCATGAAGCTGGGCTACGGTCCCGCACACCGTTAGGCCGTCTTCCGCTCACGCCCCAACATCGTGCAGCCCGCCTCCAGTGGTGTCGCGACAGGCATGAATGGAGGGACGAATGGAGACGTGTCGTCTTCAGCTATGAGAGTCGCTTCTGCCTTGGTGCCAATGATGGTCGTATGCGTGTTTGGCGCCGTGCAGGTGAGCGCCACAATCAGGACTGCATACGACCGAGGCACACAGGGCCAACACCCGGCATCATGGTGTGGGGAGCGATCTCCTACACTGGCCGTACACCACTGGTGATCGTCGAGGGGACACTGAATAGTGCACTGTACATCCAAACCGTCATCGAACCCATCGTTCTACCATTCCTAGACCGGCAAGGGAACTTGCTGTTCCAACAGGACAATGCACGTCCGCATGTATCCCGTGCCACCCAACGTGCTCTAGAAGGTGTAAGTCAACTACCCTGGCCAGCAAGATCTCCGGATCTGTCCCCCATTGAGCATGTTTGGGACTGGATGAAGCGTCGTCTCACGCGGTCTGCACGTCCAGCACGAACGCTGGTCCAACTGAGGCGCCAGGTGGAAATGGCATGGCAAGCCGTTCCACAGGATTACATCCAGCATCTCTACGATCGTCTCCATGGGAGAATAGCAGCCTGCATTGCTGCGAAAGGTGGATATACACTGTACTAGTGCCGACATTGTGCATGCTCTGTTGCCTGTGTCTATGTGCCTGTGGTTCTGTCAGTGTGATCATGTGATGTATCTGACCCCAGGAATGTGTCAATAAAGTTTCCCCTTCCTGGGACAATGAATTCACGGTGTTCTTATTTCAATTTCCAGGAGTGTATGAGGATAGATTTCGCCTGTGTCATGCAGCCCACATAACACAACTGTCGAGCAGTTCCTTCTTAATGCCAATTCTCGGCCGCACAGTGCAGGGGCAATGAAGATGTTCCTGCAGCGTTTCCGATGAGAAGTGTTTGACCACCCACGATACAGTCAGTAATTGGCTCCCCATGAGTCTCATCTCTGCTCACAAGAACAGTTGGCTCTGAAGACAAAGTTTTTCCACAGACAACGAGCTGCAGCCCAGTGCAGATAACTTGCGGAAAGCACTGGCGGCTGTTTTCTATGGTTCAAATGGCTCTGAACACTATGGGACTTAACATCTGAGGTCATCAGTCCACTAGAACTTAGAACTAACTAACTAACCTAAGGACATCACACACATCCATGCCCGAGGCAGGATTCGAACCTGCGACCGTAGCAGTCGCGCGGTTCCAGACAGTAGCGCCTAGAACCGCTGGTCCACCGCCGCCGGCGCTGCTTTCTATGACGAGGATATTGGTAAGTTGATACAACACTTGTGGTTTTCACTTTAGTTTTCATTTCGCGAACGATCGGAAATTACTTTTTGGACAATCTTCATATTTGATTACAAACGGCAGCTGTACAGTGTACTCAATACATGCAAGTGTCAGTCGTGGGGAAGTGTTCTCTGCAGTCGTGATTGCATTGTGTATGTGGCAGCTAAGTGATTTCGAACGTGGGCAAATAGCTGGTGCACGTGTAGGAAGTGCTTCCTTAACCAAGACAGGTCAAGTGTCAGGTGTTTCAAGAGGCACCAAACCGAAAATCTGTGCTCAGGGAACGTGGAAGAACCCCGGCTGCTAAGTTACAACGCGGACGAAAATATGCGTCAGTTGATAGTGCCGGACGATCGTGCATGAGAATTGTAACTAAAACTAAGATCAGCACAGTTGCAAAATACACTGCAGTATTTTACGAAACCTGTTATCACTCAAACAACAGGAAGAGAACAGCTTAAGCACAGAAGATGCAGAGCTGGTTGGAATTTCCAAAACCGTTCGTCAGTGACGCAAATGCCCTTAACAGTAAACTTAGCGTCTAAGGCGTAAAAACGTGACTATGCAGCTACAGAAGAATGTCATTTGCTCGGATGAACCATGCTTCACACTGTTTCCAACTTCTGGCTGACCTTACGTCACAAGATTGGACCATGGAGGGGATTCTGTGATGATTTGGTCAGCCATATCGTGGCAGTTCATGGCCCCCGTGGTTACCCTGCAACTTCGCATTACTGCCTAGGATTAGATGATCATTTTGGGTCTCCATGCCCATCACATGGTGCAAAGTTTTTTTACCTAAAGGTGGAGCTGTGTTCCAAGACACCAGGGCCTGTGTTCACAGAGCTCGCATTGTTCATGAACAGTTTTCTGAACGCGAGAATAAACTGTCGCGATCCCTCTGGCCACCCCAGCCATCAGTTTTATTGAGTTTTTTCTGGTGTGCCTTAGAGAGACGTTTGGCTGATCGCTAAGCACCTCCATCACAGTCACCTCAACTTGACCCTACTTTGTAGGAGAATTGTATAAGATTTCCTTGAAAACTTTGCAGGAACTGTAGTTATCCATTCGGAAACGACTGGAAGCTGTTCTAAATGCAATAATTTTCCTGCATCATTAGTCATGCTAATGGGTTGTGTTTCTACATTGACTTCACAGACGTCATCGAATAGAGATATGCACATGTGTAAGTGACGGTAGCATTGCTTACAGAAGGTATAAAGGGGCGGTGTATTTGCGGAGCTGTCGTTTGTTCTCAGATGATTCCGACATAATACGAGGTGCATTCAGGTTCTAAGGTCTCCGATTTTTTTTCTCCGGACTGGAAAGAGATAGAAACATGTGCATTGTTTTAAAATGAGGCCGCATTCATTTTCAATACGTCCCAGAGATGGCAGCACCGTACGGCCGATGGAATTTTACCGCCAGCGGCGAGAATGAGAACTGTCTTAAATACTTAAAATGGTGACGTTTTCCTTACTTGAACAGCGTGCAATCATTCGTTTTCTGAATTTGTGTGGTGTGAAACCAACTGAAATTCATCGACAGTTGAAGGAGACATGTGGTGATGGAGTTATGGATGTGTCGAAAGTGCGTTCGTGGGTGCGACAGTTTAATGAAGGCAGAACATCGTGTGACAACAAACCGTAACAACCTCGGGCTCGCACAAGCTGGTCTGACGACATGATCGAGAAAGTGGAGAGAATTGTTTTGGGGGATCGCCGAATGACTGTTGAACAGATCTCCTCAAGAGTTGGCATTTCTGTGGGTTCTGTGCACACAATCCTGCATGACGACCTGAAAATGAGAAAAGTGTCATCCAGGTGGGTGCCACGAATGCTGACGGACGACCACACAGCTGCCCGTGTGGCATGTTGCCAAGCAATGTTGACGCGCAACGACAGCACGAATGGGACTTTCTTTTCGTCGGTTGTGACAATGGATGAGACGTGGATGCCATTTTTCAATCCAGAAACAAAGCGCCAGTCAGCTCAATGGAAGCACACAGATTCACCGCCACCAAAACAATTTCGGGAAACCGCCAGTGCTGAAAAAATGATGGTGTCCATGTTCTGGGACAGCGAGGGCGTAAACCTTACCCATTGCGTTCCAAAGGGCACTACGGTAACCGATGCATCCTACGAAAATGTTTTGAAGAACAAATTCCTTCCTGCACTGCAACAAAAACGTCCGGGAAGGGCTGCACGTGTTCTGTTTCACCAAGACAACGCACCCGCACATCGAGCTAACGTTACGCAACAGTTTCTTCGTGATAACAACTTTGAAGTTGGATGAGGTATCGAATATATTGCTTCCCCCTACTTATACTTCCCGAGGAGATCACGAATGTAAAATTAGAGAGATTAGAGCGCGCACGGAGGCTTTCAGACAGTCGTTCTTCCCGCGAACCATACGCGACTGGAACAGGAAAGGGAGGTAATGACAGTGGCACGTAAAGTGCCCTCCGCCACACACCGTTGGGTGGCTTGCGGAGTATCAATGTAGATGTAGATGTAGAAGTGATTCCTCGTGCTCCCCACTCACCTGACCTGGCTCCTAGTGACTTTTGGCTTATTCCAACAATGAAAGACACTCTCCGTGGCCGCACATTCACCAGCCGTGCTGCTATTGCATCAGCGATTTTCCAGTGGTCAAAACTGACTCCTAAAGAAGCCTTCGCCGCTACCATGGAATCATGGCGTCAGCGTTGTGAAAAATGTGTACATCTGCAGGGCGATTACGTCGAGAAGTAACGCCAGTTTCGCCGGCCGCGGTGGTCTAGCGGTTCAGGCGCTCATTCCGGAACCGCGCGACTGCTACGGTCGCAGGTTCGAATCCTGCCTCGGGCATGGATGTGTGTGATGTCCTTAGGTTAGTTAGGTTTAAGTAGTTCTAAGTTCTAGGGGACTGATGACCACAGATGTTAAGTCCCATAGTGCTCAGAGCCATTTGAACCATTTTTTTAACGCCAGTTTCATCGATTTCGGGTGAGTAGTTAATTAGAAAAAAAATCGGAGGCCTTAGAAGTTGAATGCACCTCGTAGTGGTCGCAATATGGAAATAAACAGACTCGGAACAAGGAATGGTAGTTGGAGCTAAACGCATGGGACATTCCATTTTTAAAATTCGTAAAGAATTCAATATTCGAGAATCCACAGTGTCAAGAGCGAGCGCAGAGTACCAAATTTGAGGCATTACCTCTCACCAGGACAACGCACTGAGCAGCGGCCTTCACTTAACGACCGAGAGCAGCGGCGTTTGCATTGGGGTGTCATTGCTAACAAAGATGCAGCACTGCGTGAAATAACCGCAGGAATCAAAGTGCGACGTATTACGAACGTATCCGTTAGGACAGTGCGGCGAGATCTGGCGTTAATGGGCTATGGTGGCAGGCGACCGACTCGAGTGGTTTTGCTAACAGTACGACATCGTCTGCAGCGCCTCTCCTCTACTCGAGACCATATCGTTTGAACCCTAGACGGTTGGAAAAACATGGTGTGGTCAGATGAGTCCAAGTTTCAGTCGGTAGCAGCTGATACTACGCCGAGTGGGGCGCAGACCCTACGAAGTCGTGGACCCATGTTGTCAAAATGTTCAAATGTGTGTGAAATCTTATGGGACTTAACTGCTGAGGTCATCAGTCCTTAAGCTTACACACTACTTAACCTAAATTATCCTAAATACGAACACACACACATACCCATACCCGACGGAGGACTCGAACCACCGCCGGGACCAGCCGCACAGTCCATCCATGTTCTCAATAAGGCACTGTACAAGTTGGTGGTGCCTCCATAATCGTGTGTGTTGTGTTTACATGGAATGGACTGGGTCTTCTGGTCCAATTGGACCGATCATTGAACGGAAACGGCTGTCTTCAGCTACGTGGAGACCACCTGCAGCCATTCATTGACTTCATGTTCCCAAACAACGACGGAATTTTTATGGAAGACAATGACCGTGTCATCGGGCCACAGTTGTTGGCGATAGATTTGAAGGACATTCTGGACAATTCGATGAAATTATTGGCCACTCATATCGACCGACGCGAATCCCGTCGAACATTTATCGGACATATCCAATAAGTCAGTTCGTGCATAAACTTCTGCACCGGCAACACCATCGCAATAATGGACGGCTATAGAGACAACACAGCTCAGGGGACTCCGTCTACTTGTTGAGTCCCTGCCATGTCGAGTTGCTGCAATACGCCGGGAAAAAGGAGGCCCGTCACGATATTGGTTGAAATGGCTCTGAGCACTGTGGGACTTAACATCTGAAGTCATCAGTCCCCTAGAACTTAGAACTACTTAAACCTAACTAACCTAAGGACATCACACACATCCATGCCTGAGGCTGGATTCGAACCTGCGACCGTAGCGGTCGCGTGGTTCCAGACTATATCGCCTAGAACCTCTCGGCCACTCCCGCCGGCCGGCACGATATTACGAGCTATCCCATGACTTTTGTCACTTTAGTGTACAATGGAGAGAAGAGTGCGTGATCGAAATCTACCTCCATCGTCACCTGAATTAGCACCTATACTCCAGGAAGAATGGTATAAGATTTCCTGAGCTATGTTTTTACATTCTGAGATGACTGGAAGCTGTTTTAAATAGCAAAGGTTTTCCTATACTGTTGGGCACGGTAATGTGTTTTAGATGTTCCTATTTTTGTCCATTCCCTGCATTGTAGCAGCAGATGAGGCAGTAACCTTTCATTAGCAGAAAACGACAGGGATTACCGAAACAGAGCCAGTGGGAGGCGCGGAGTCAACTTTTTGTGCGTCTAGTTTGGTTATTCACCTGGATCGCTGCGATGTGGAGGTGCGTTCGCTATGAAATTGGCAACGTCCGCGTCGACGCCGGCTGCAGCTCCGGCGCGGCCAGCAGCGAATTACCTGTCAGTGGCGGCTGATGTATCGGCCAGGGCTGCGATGTTCCCCGAGATAATTCCGGGCGCCGCGGCCGGGTGGTCGGTGGCCGGTAGCTGGTGGCCGCATCCCACTTGCAAACCGCGCCCGTCACTCACCTAAATCCCCGCCTAATGACCTGCGCTGCAGCTGACTCGCTATTGGCGGCTGTCCGCTCCAAAACACCTCTCCCTGTTGGCCGCACCTCAGCTGCGTTGTGGACGGCACACTCGCACGGACACACATGTGAAGTGGTCGAAGGTGCACGTACACGCTAGGAAATTATGGGCAGCACGTTTATTGCAACACGGTGCCTCTCAGGATGTAATACCCGAGATCTCCTGCTTACATGGCAGACGCTCTATCCATTTTTTTTTTCTCGTTGTGTTTGGTCGTTGCTGTTGTGGGTTGGCAGGAGAGCCAACACCGTGTTATTAGAGGAAGCCGAAAGGCACGCGTTTTAGCTCACGCACGCTGGCGTGAGGTCTGGAACAGGACAAGGAAATTAGAATTTAGAAAAACGGACGTAGCTGGTGGAAAACTTAACTTTAATCCATAACTGGTGAACGTCGCTCTTGACTGTACATTTTTCACAATATCAATAGTAACTGAACATGGCGCCTTGCTAGGTCGTAGCAAATGACGTAGCTGAAGGCTATGCTAACTATCGTCTCGGCAAATGAGAGCGTATTTTGTCAGTGAACCATCGCTAGCAAAGTCGGTTGTACAACTGGGGCGAGTGCTAGGAAGTCTCTCTAGACCTGCCTTGTGGCGGCGCTCGGTCTGCAATCAGTGATAGTGGCGACACGCGGGTCCGACGTATACTAACGGACTGCGGCCGATTTAAAGGCTACCACCAAGCAGGTGTGGTGTCTGGCGGTGACACCACAGTTGCGGACGTCGCAAGATATCCTGTTCAAGTTCGGTGGTTGATCCTTCCACTCAGTTTTTTATTACAGAGGCCAACCGGCTCTCTGACCGAACACGCTGAACTACCGTGCCGGCATCCATCTGAGCCACCGAGGACACAGAGGAGAGCGCGACTGCAGGGATTTATCTGTGGCACGCCTCCCGCGAGACCCACATTCTTAACGTATTGTCTCGCACTACATTCGTAGTGCCCCCGCCCATTATACTCATTACTCGCGGCGCGTTGCCGATTCCCGTAAGAGTTCGGGCACTGTTTGTCCATTCGCACAGAAGAAGAAGATGGTCATGTGGCCGGTGAGCCTTAACTATATATTTACATGTCCGAAAGAGCAGATACCATCTTAGTAAATAAAAAAATTACGGAGGTGTGTTGGAGTGTTTCTACATGTCTATTTTTTTCGCACCACTTACGTAATAGAGGTGCTAGGAACGACACTACGAGGATGGAAATTAGGTTTGCTTTAAATGCACTCCGTTACGGTCGTGAGCGTTAGTAACCTTTCAGACTGGAAGTGGTAAGTTGAAATTTGTCAAGAATGTTTTTAAGGCGACGCAGTTATCAGCACCTCGCTGAGCTCGAACGAGTCTGTGTATTAGGGTTACTAGAAGCTGTATGTTCCTTCTGCGATATTGCAGAAAGACTTGGTAGGAATGTAGCCACTGCACAAGACTGCTGGTAGTGGTGGTCACGAAAATGTACGGGTGCAAACGACCGGCCTCCTTACGCCCACGTGGTACTATCGAGAGAAAAGACCACTATGTGCGGTAGGATAGAAAGTGTTTCTTGACTTCCGCAAGGCGTTCGATACATTTCCCCACAGTCGTTTAATGAACAGAGTAAGAGCATATAGGCTATCAGACCAGTTGTGTGATTGGATTGAAGAGTTCCTAGATAACAGAACGCAGCATGTCATTCGCAATGGAGAGAAGTCTTCCGGAGTAAGAGTGATTTCAGGTGTGCCGCAGGGGAGTGTCGTAGGACCGTTGCTATTTACAATATACATAAATGACCTTGTGGATGACATCGGAAGTTCACTGAGGCTTTTAGCGGATGATGCTGTGGTATATCGAGAGGTTGTAACATTTGAAAATTGTACTGAAATGCAGGAGGATCTGCAGCGAATTGACGCATGGTGCAGGGAACGGCAATTGAATCTCAATGCACACAAGCGTAATGTCCTGCGATTACATAGAAAGAAAGATCCTTTATCATTTAGCTACCATATAGCAGGTCAGCAACTGAAAGCAGTAAATTCCATAAATTATCTGTGAGTAGGCATTAGGAGTGATTTAAAATGGAATGATCATATAAAGTTGATCGTTGGTAAAGCAGGTGCCAGACTGAGATTCATTCGAAGAATCCTAAGGAAATGCAATCCGAAAACAAAGGAAGTAGGTTACAGTACGCTTGTTCGCCCACTGCTTGAATACTGCTCAGCAGTGTGGGATCCGTACCAGATAGGGTTGATAGAAGAGATAGAGAAGATCCAACGGAGAGCAGCGCACTTCGTTACAGGATCATTTAGTAATCGCGAAAGCGTTACGGAGATGATAGATAAACTCTAGTGGAAGACTCTGCAGGAGAGACGCTCAGTAGCTCGGTACGGGCTTTTGTTGAAGTTTCGGAAACATACCTTCACCGAAGAGTCAAACAGTATATTGCTCCCTCCTATGTATATCTCGCGAAGAGACCATGAGGATAAAATCAGAGAGATTAGAGGCCACACAGAAGCATACCGACACCCCTTCTTTCCACGAACAATACGAGACTGGAATAGAAGGGAGAACCGATAGAGATACTCAAGGTACCCTCCGCCACACACCGTCAGGTGGCTTTCGGAGTATGGATGTAGATGTAGATGTAGATGTAGATATAGACAGGGAGAAGTATGTCGTCCTGAAAGGGGTGACTTCAACAGAAACAAGCGTAACTTCAGGTGTGCCCCAGGGCAGCGTAATAGGTCCTCTGCTTTTTACGATTTACATAAACGATCTGGTTGATGCTATTGACAGCGGCCTGAGACTGTTTGCCGGTAATGCTGTAGTCTACAGGAAAGTAGTATCACACGAAAGTTGTGAACAAATCAATGAGGATTTGCAGAAAATAAATGTGTAGTGTAATGGCTGGCAGTTATCTCTCAATATTAGTAAGTGCAACCTACTGCGTATAACAAGGCGAAAATCCCCATTGATGTACGAGTACAAAATAAATGCCCAGTCTTTGGAAGCGGTAATGTCCGACAAGTATCTGGCTGTGGATATTCGAAATGATCTCAAATGGAATGATCAGATTACACAAGTAACGGGTAGGGCGAACTCTTAGATTGCGATTTATTGGTAGAGTCCTGAAGCGATGCAGTCCTTCAACAAAGGAAATAGCTTGCAATACGTTAGCTCGTCCGTCTTGGAGTATTGTTCGTCTGCATGAGACCCTTACCAGTTGGGTCTGATTCAAGAGATTGAGAAGGTCCAAAGAAGAGCGGCAAGATTCGTGACTGGTAAATTTAGCCATCGCGAGAGCATTACAAATCTCATAGAAAGTTTGAAGTGGGACACACTTGCAGATAGACGGAGCGCTAAACAGATGGGGCTGCTCACTAAATTCCGAAGTCCGATATTCACCGAGGATGTAGAGCATGTATTATTACCACCAACTTTCAAATCGCGCAATGATGACCATCAAAGATAAGGGAAATAAGAGCTCGTACTGAGGCGTTCAGACAGTCGTTTTGCCCTCGCGCGATCCGCGAGTGGAACAGGGGGGAAGGGGGGGGGAATATGATTTTGGCGTGAATTGTGCCCTCCGCCACACACCGCTTGGTGGCTAGCGGAGTATATATATAGATGTAGATCCGGCGGATGGCTCTGGCACATCGTACATCATCTGCAGCAGCAATCTGACCTGACACAACTAATTGCTATGAAACTTCAAGGACAGGTCCGAGCTAGATGCGCTGAAGCGTGCATTCCATTGACCCCAAACCACTGCCATTTGCGACTTCAGTGGTGTCAAGCGACAGCTTGTTTGAGGGCAGGATGGATGTCTGTTGTGTTTTCTAATGAAACCTGGTTCTAATTCGGTGCCGGTGATATCCGTGTGTTGGCTAGGAAGAGGTCAGTTGAGAGCCTGCAGCCAACTGTCTGCGCGCTACACGCATTCGACCTACATCTGGAGTTTCGGTCTGGGGCACGATTTCAGATGGCAGTAGGAACACTGTCGTGGTTATCACACGCCTCCTGACCACAGATTTGTACATCAATTTGTTGATTCGATCTACTGTGTTGCCATTCATGAAAAGCATTCTTGGGGGTGTTTCGCAACAGGATAACGCTCGCTCACACACCGCTGTTGTAACCTAACGTGCTCTACAGGCTGTCGAAATGTTGCCTCGGCCTGCTCGACCACCAGATCTGTCTCCAGCCCAGCACATATGGCACATCATCAGACAGCATTAATAGTTCCGGTACTGGCGAACCAAGTGCACCAGGTATAAAATTCCATTCCACAATCTGACTTCCAGTATAAGTACAACACAATTTATGTACGTTTGGGTGCTTGCATTCAACATTCTGACTGTTGAACCGGTTATCACTGTACGAGCATTTCTCATGCGCAATGGCTTATCTCGCGCTTACATTAATGTGTCATCTTGCAATGTCAATCACTTAAATATGTTACCTAGGCAAATGTATTTCTTGAATTTTGTTATTATATATCAATTATTTCTTGGTATTGCGATTTTTTCCCGTCATTGTATATGGCTAAACGGCTACAATGGTCACACTGCAGATTGTCTGTTTAACGGCTTCCAGGAGCAAAAAAAGAAAAAAATAAGGAAATAGAAAAAAAAGAAAATTGATATTCAGTGTCTAGCGACCCCGTTTCCTCACTCCAGTAAACTCGAATATAATTAATTGAACAGAACGAAGTGATTACTGGACATTGCTGTTGTGGAAGTGTATAATACTGCAATCTGAGAAACAGAGTTTTAGAGAGGCAGAATCTATGTTGTCTGTCGTGATAAGCAGAAGTCAAAAAGTACGCTCATCTTGATTTCCTGAATTCTCGTTGTTCTTGTTGGCTTGACTCGTCGTCTTGTAAAAATTCGGGATATGATTCTCTAGAGGCCCCCACCTTTTCCATATTAAGAAAGATTCATTACATTGTTAGCGCAGAATCATCAGAGATTATTCCGGAAAACACTTCTATCAATAATGTGATTATACTCAGCTGCGTACAAATGTGACTGGATAAAATTGTAGGCTCCTGACATAAACATTGTCTTAAGATTGAATTTTTGTGTATTTCACCGTAAACACTTGCAGAACAATTCTTGAATATAAATGTTTTTGATCATAGTCGAATTCCATCAAGCATACATTACATATTAAGACACAAAGGAATTACAGACGTTAGCTCCAAGCTGGCACTGATTTAAATCAACGGGAAAAGTTGAAAACTAGTCCCTCATTATCCTTATTACTCGCGGTATTTGGCCGATTCACATAAGATTTCGAACTTAATGTTCATCTCCACTGGAGGAATCATTGGCGATCCTCGTCCGTGGAGGTAAGCCCCAGAGTTGACTTCCAGCGTCCAATCTCCACCAAGTCTCACGGATTCTCCAATACTTATTTCACAGTCAATAAAGATATTGCATTTCGTAAGTAAAACAGTTCGTCAGATGAGATGGAAGCAAGTCTGCGATAACCTTTATACAGAAAATGTTATTCGGAACACAAACATACTTCGTAGAGAATGAATGCTGACGCATTCTTAGATATAGTTTCTATAACGGCTTTTTAGAAATTTGTATATTGTCAAAAGTAAGATTGTCTGCTGGTAACTGGTAAAAGACACAAATCTGCTAGCACAGGATAATCAAAGTTTTCAGAGACAAAGCGAAAATGTAATAAAATGGATTTTTAACATCGAAAATATGAAAAGATTGTTAAATATATCCTTAAGATGGCGAAGTAGCATAATGATGCCAAATGTTTTCCTTTAAAACATAAGATGTGCAAATTTCAAAGAAATATCATCAAAATATGAATGATATCGAAAGGTTCATTTGAGATAGATGTGTCGTCGTCTACTAGTGAACAGGCTTCACAAAGACAGTGTCGTTTCCTTGTATTCATACAATTATATACTGAATTTCAAAATTTAAAATGCCGTAATAATCTGATCACGAAGTTGTGTTATCTTACATTAAATACACACTGCAGTAAGTCATTACAGTTAGAAACAGTACATATGACTTCAAGTTGCTTAACTCTCCCCGAGCCAATTACTCAGAATACATTCATCCAGTATTTGAGAAAGCGACCCCGTAGCAGATTATAACAAATCTGCTCATAATTTCAGACATTTTCTAAACTTTTTCTGACTGTTGCCACCCTCCATCGCCCCCCCCCCCCCCACCGCTGTCACTACACTCACTAAACAATAAAAGGAGAAAAATTATTCTCTCTGATTAAAGTAATTCTGCCCCGAGATTTATATAGACGGCGAAGTACAAAATTTACGAAGTCGTCTCACCTGTTTCTAATTCGGTGCTCAATTATATGAGACGAATCTCAGTGATTGCACCACAGCAAGCGAATGTATAAACAACACAGTAGTTTCATATGTTTAACTCTATCCCGCCTCAAGTCTTCGTGAAACATTGCAAGGTGGCTGTCACAACAAAATTTGGTTCATTTCTGCTTTCGAAACGAATACTGTAAGAGACTACAAATACAGCGCATAAAAGTGTCAGCTGGATAACGACAAATATCAGCGTTGAGCAAGAACAGTAGTAAAAATGAACACCTTTTTTTTTTTCTTTGGCCTTGTACTCTAAAAAGTTTTTACTGGACATAAACTTTCAGCGTGACACAAGTCATAAAGATAAAAACGAAAAAGAAACATTTAATAAATGTTAAGTCAACGGCCTGAGTATCTTGCTTCAATTAAATATTCCATTTTAACGTACAAAGTTGTTACAGCCCTGCAATAACGCATTTTTAATGTGCAAATCCGCCAGATTTCATAAATGGCTCGCAGGGCTAAGTTTTTATCTGGTATAAAATTTTACTCTCTTCCTTTTAGGGATTCCGAGAAAAACAGATATTGCTGTCGTTGCTTCCTGGTGTAGAATCTCCATTAGATTCTGCTCTCTTTACCTCCAGATTTCTATACGAACAATACGGTATTCCTCCGCGGCACTAGTTGTCAAAAGTTCCTCCAGCGTTAATGTGAGGCTAAATAATTTATTGGTGATTCACATTCGAACACAATATTTTCTTTGTGTAATAACTATTTGTTGTGCTTTAAGTAACATTTTTTTTAAAATGAATACGTGTAATTTTCTTCATACGATTTGTTCCAATACCTTTCCATAAAAAGCGCAGCTTTATACCACAGATCATAGTTATTCGGTTAGTTTACATCACAAGAAAGTGCTCTCAAAGATGTGACAACGAACTCAAGTATCTGTTTCATTAGGTAGAATTTGTTTATGTATCTACAGCCGTATGTGAACGACAGCTAGTACGACATTTAGTGATGAGAAGCCATATTGAAATCTATGCCTGGAATCTTCCTAAACCTTTCTAAATCTGGGCGTCGTTCTTCCAGAAAGATCTGTTATTCCCGTTCATGCGTAATCTAATATCGAAAATTCCACCACAAGTCAGTTACAGTTTTCTTTTCTTTTATAGGAATAAACATTGAACAATAATTTCCATGAGCCATCCACCAATAATTGGTGGAAAATTTTGTCGAAACAACATCCACAGTGGCGTCATTCTTCCTCTGTTTCATAGACAGTGATACGAAAACTGAGATAAATTAGTACTCCTTACCAAATGCATTTTAATTCTACTTTCCAGAAGCATTCTCGCAATCACTGATGACTTCACATGGGCAAAATGTTGTTCTAGTTTATAGTCCCACTATTGGCTTCCAAGCGACTATCAGTTCCGTCACCAAGTACTGTTATCATATGATTATGTGATCAAAAAGTCACTGTACGTGTGTAAAATGTTCCTTTAAAATACACCGAACAGCCAAAGAATCTGGTACGCCTGCCTAATATCGCGAAGGGCCCCCGCGAGCACGCAGAAGTGCCGAAACATAACGTGTCATGGACTCGACCATTGTCTGAAGAAGTGCTGGAGGGAATTGACACCATGAATCCTGCATGGCTGTCCATAAATCCGTAAGAGTACGAGTGGGTGGAGATCTCTTCTGAATAGCACATTGCAAGACTTCCCAGATATGCTCAATAATTTTCATCTCTGGGTAGTTTTGTGGCCAGCGGAAGTGTTGAAACTCAGATTGAGTGTTCGTAGCGCCCCTCTGTAGCAATTCTCGACGTATGGCGTGTCGCATTGTTCTGCTGGAATTGCCCAAGTCCGTCGGAATGCACAGTGGACATGAATGGATGCATATGATTACACAGGAGGCCTACGTACGTGTCACCTGTCAGAGTCGTATCTAGACGCATCAGGCGTCCCATATCACTCCAACTACATACGCCCCACACCACTACAGAGCCTCCACCAGCGTGAGCAGCCCCTTGCTGATATTCAGGATCAGTGGATAAATGAGGTCGTCCCCACACCCGTACATGTACATCAGCTCGATGCAATTTGAAACGAGAAGACTCGTCCGATTAGGCTCCGAAGCCCATATCGATGATGTTTCCTTGAATGGTTCGCACGCTGACACTAATGATGGCCCAGCATTGAAATCTGCAGCAATTTGCGGAGGTATGCACTTCTGTCACGCTGGACGATTCCCTTCTCGTCGTTGGTCCCGTTCTTGCAAGGATCTTTTTTCGGCCGCAGTGATATCGGAGATTTGATTTTTTACCAGATTCCTGATATTCACGGTTCACTCGTGAAATAGTCGTACGGGAAAATCCCCACTTCATCGCTACCTCGGAGATGCTGTGTCTCATCGCTCGTGCGCGGACTATAATACCACGTTCAAACTCACTTAAATCTTGATAACTTGCCATTGTAGCAGCAGTAACCGATGTAACAACTGCACCGGACACTTGTCTTACATAGGCGTCGCAGACCGCAGCACCGTATTCTGACTGTTTACATATCTCTGTATTTGAATACCCATGTCTGTACCAGTTCCTTTGGCGCTTCAGTGTATATTCTCTATGGTAAGCGACAAACGATCTTAAATATTCCTTAAAAAAGTATTGCAAAATCCTTCTCTATGATAGCTAACGCATGTGATAAAGAGCAGCCTTAAAAGTGCAGGCAGCAACTTACCTCTGGTGCGCAATCGCCATGTTCTCTTACCCAAATAGCCGGCCGCCGTGGCCGAGCGGTTCTAGGCGCTTCAGTCCGGAACCGCACTGCTGCTACGCTCGCGTGTTCGAATCCGGCCTCGGGCATGGAAGTGTGTGATGTCCTTAGGTTTAAGTAGTTCTCAGTCTAGGAGACTGATGACATCAGATGTTAAGTCCCCTAGTCCTTAGAGCCTTCTCTTACCCAAATAAATGCGTCGTATAACATTGAAAGTGAAGGTCTTTGCTATGCTTTAAATAGATGCAGACTGGAACTACCGTACAGAAGACCTTTTTATTTCTTAAAAAACAGGAGTCAGATTTGTAAGGTATCTAAAAAATAATAAATCGTGCCAAACATGAAACGGGAGAATGAAAATAAATAATGAAACAACACCACTGTTATTAAAGGAGAAGACCAGAATGAACCACAACACTAGTCACAACCGTTTTGTGATATGAATGTTATCTTTTTATGGCTTCCAAAATTAACGCCCATCGACACAGCCATTCATAACTGCACCTAGCATATTCACACGATAGGTACATATAGAGCACACAAGCCTTTATGTATTCCTTGTCAAAGTTAGCACTCAACATTATTATTACAAAGTACTTGTACGATTAACCTAATTTCTCCAAAAGTATCGTTAGTAATATAGTATTTATCGTTTTTGTATTTGAGAAAGTGAAGCGATAACACATAGTTTTGAACACTGTATTGAGAGCTCTTTCTTTTGACAAACAACAGAATAACATTATGTCTGTGATTTCGTGAATTTTACTTCCGCAAGACTATTTCACTCAAAGTTTGTTTTGTGACTTTTGCCTTATTTCGTACAGAATAATAATTTTGTGTCGTCTAAAAACTTCATCATTCATCGAGTTTTTGACCTGAGCACCAACATATTTTTACGAGATAGATACGTAACGACTCGTCTCAGTCAGCTTGCAACGTTGATTCACAATCTGCTTGGCCACGGCATCACTCCTCCAGTCTGGAAATTCAGTGATTTTCTCTCGAACGATCGCAGTTTTTTCACGTTTTTTAAACAACTACCAGCAACCAAGCACTTCATAAAATTTCAGCACTGTGATAAAGAAATCCTTACTGCAAATATTACACAGGAGTACGACAAGGGGATGTACTGTCCCCAGTGCTCTTCAATTGTGCTCTTGAAAAAGTTGTTAGAGAATGGAAAAAAGCAGGTGCACCAGCACACAGACTGGGACCAAGACATAAGGGCATAGAATTACACTGTTTAGCATTTGCTGATGACATGGCACTGATCGCACAAGACATTACCGATGCACAGAAGCAGCTAGAATTATTACAAGAACAGGCAGCTAAAATAGGATTACAAATTTCATTTGAAAAAACAAAGTTTATGACTGACGTCAAAGATGCACCTTCTGATCTCAAAATTGGTAATAACTACATCTCTCGAGTAAAAGAATTTAAATATTTTGGTGAATGGATTGCAGAATATTGTAATGAAAAGAAATCTGTCAGATCAAGAGTCCAGAAAATGGAGACGGCGTTTCAGTTAACAAAAAAACTTTTACAACAAAAAGAGTCTCTCGTGGAACTGCAAAATACGACACTGCACAACAGTAATTAGACCCGAAGCTCTTTACGCATCTGAGACACTAAACCTTCAACACAGAACACTAAAAGAGGAATTAGAAGTGAAAGACAGTAAGATAATGAGGAAAATCCTAGGACCAAGAACTAAAGATGGGGTACATTATCCAAAACCCAATGCATAAATATATAAAAATATCTCCAAAATAACAGACACAATGTGCATGAGAAGAATCCAATTCATGGGGCACTTAGAAAGAATGGACTCAAACAGGTTAACGCACAAAATCCATACATTTTTAAAGAACAAAACTACAAGACCGAACTGGTACAGACAGACAGAAAAAGACCTGAGAGAATTAGAGTCTCCAAATCTACATGATAGAAATGAAATCAGAAAAATTACAAACACACGGTGTTTTGAGGAAGAAGAGAGAAAAACTAACCGACATACATGGTCTACGCAAC
The DNA here is from genome assembly GCF_021461395.2 of Schistocerca americana. Taxonomy (NCBI): domain Eukaryota; kingdom Metazoa; phylum Arthropoda; class Insecta; order Orthoptera; family Acrididae; genus Schistocerca; species Schistocerca americana. The sequence continues at coordinate 174,234,086 of NC_060122.1, read as the reverse complement.
GAAAGCTAGCCCATTCGTTGTTTATGAAGGAATACTGGGCGAAAAGGAAGGCCAACAAATGTTGATTACGCGTGGTCCTAAGTGATCCATCCGCGAAGAAGAAAAGAAGAAACAGTTAAGATAAAATGAAGTGTAGTCCAGAAGTTTCCTGCAAATGGCTACTGCCAGGACTCAGTTCATCGAGATTCTGGTTTCGATACAATCACGCCGTGCGCGGCCTGTGTGAGCTATGGTCTAAGGATGTATGCCATCATTGGTTATGACTCTCAAGGCTTGTTGTTGTACCGGGGCACGGCGATGTGACGACGAGAGCTGTGTCGCACTCTGTACACCGCTGGGATACACACAAACTGAAAATCGGTCAAAGATCAACTGGTATGCACAGAGTAATATGTTACCATACTGCGCCATTGTTCTCTCTGGATACTGGACATCTTTTCAGCATAAATAATTTAGATTTACAGAAGCTATTTCTATTACTGTGAACACATTCCTGATTACGATATTCTTAGTCAGATCGACGCACAGTATACAAACGATTGATGGAAACATAGCAACATACGAGGGCTCTTCGGAAAGTAAGGTCCGATCGAGCGCGGAATGGAAACAACAGCCAAAATATTATGAAGTTTTGCCCAGATGGCAGTGTCTCTAGTATACCCGTCGATAACGTCACGTCCGTCTTTTCAGTACTGAGCGCAAAGTGAGCACTTAAATATGCACATAATACAGTGTCTCCAGGCAAGTATGAGAGCCTATTGAGTAATTTCGCCTGATGTCAGGCGATAACTTAACTGTTAGTTTTCTTCTTCGTGACAATTCCCGGGCGCACTCCGCACAGGCAACGAAAACGCTCCTGCAACGTTTCTAATGGTCCTACACAGTACTCGCCCTGTATTTCATCTCTGTTCGCTTGAACCGCGGGCTCTGAAGACAACATTTCCGCACACACAATGAGCTGTAGAGAGCTGCCTATTGAGAGACTATTGAGAGATTTCGCCCGATGTCATGCAGCCCACATAACATAACTGTCGGGAGTTTCCTTCTTGGTGACAATTCTCGGGCGCACTCTGCACAGGCAATGATGACGCTCCTGCAACGTTTCTAATGGAACATGTTTGATCGTACACAGTACTCACCCTGTGTTTCATCTCTGTTCGCATGAACCGTGGGCTATGAAGACAACATTTCGGCACACACAATGAACTGTAGACAGGCGGCTGCTTGCTCTGACAAGGATAATGCAGTTTTGGCATACCGCTGATTGGTAGCTGAAAGGTGTAACTAACTGTTGGAGATAAAACATTTTTGATTGTCAAAGTAGTTTCTATTTCGTGACGGACAGGGTTTTATTTTCCCTCGGAGCTGCCTTTAGTGTTGATTGGATGGTTAATAGAGGTGAGACATACCTTTCCGCACACACACACACACACACACACACACACACACACACACACGTAAGGTGGTTTGCTGGGTGGGGGCGTAGTAGACTAAGCGTATCGCTACCTTAACACCTCAGCTATACTCGTAGAAGCTCTCGGTTCTCTGACGTTTATTCTACTGCTTCTGGTTCCCGAAAACTGTGTTGCGGATCCATCGAATATCTCGTATCCGCACGTCGCCAGCTAGTGTGTAAACTGCGATTCGACGCAGTGTGTGCGCTGAGAGTGAATCTTTCGTCGATTATGTTGTGAAAGACTCAGCCGCGAAGGGCACACAGCACACGCCTCTGGCGCGGCACACGCCTCTGGCGCGGCACGCGCCGCTCGTTAACGCGGTTGGGAAGGCCGGATTGTCCACGGGCCTCCGTCCTGGTACCGGCGCTAGTCTAGGAGACGCCCGCCGCCGCTGCCACCCCCGCCGGTGATTCACGACGCGATAATTAGGCGTTCCGTCTGGGGTGGCGTAATGCAGCGCCACGCCACGCGGCGGGATTTGCCGGAATTAGTAGGCGCGCGCAAAGGCAATTAGCCGACGCCAGAGACACAGTCGCGGCCCGCCCGCGCATCGACCCGCGATCCCGACTCCGGGTGCCCGCCCGCCTCTCACCACAGGCTTCCTCACGCTGGTACTCCCACATCCGTAATGCAAATCCCAGGACCACGCTGAGACCTCATCTCCGTTTCTTCACATGTATCCAACCATGCTCCATGTAGCTCCTGCTATCCATCCCTCCCATCAGATGTATCTATGTAACTTGTCCTTCCCTATCCACTTCGCATTGTAGTGCTCCCCTCCATCCTTTTTATTTCTTCTTTTGAACCTCGGCCTGATCCCCCAACCTAACCCCATGGTTTCCTGCTGTAGAGGCCTCGGATGCGTGGTGACCCCTATGGTGTTTTGTGGAGGAGAAATTTTTCTGATCTGTCAAGATTGCATTCGGATCACCTGTTACATCTGCCACAGAGGTCCCCTGCTAGGCAGACTAAACTCAAGACACCGCTCCCCTCCCTCCTTTTTATTTCTTCTTTTGAACCTCGGCCTGACCCCCCAACCTAACCCCATGGTTTCCTGCTGTAGAGGCCTCAGATGCGTGGTGACCCCTATGGTGTTTTGTGGAGGAGCCTTTATTCTGATTGCATTCGGATCACCTGTTACGTCTGCCACAGACAGCCCCTGCCAGGCAGACTACACTCAAGACACCCCTGTGTACCATATAACATACACAAGCACTTGTAGGCGCAACCAAGAGGAAAACAATTCTTCAAAACAAACAGAACTTGCTAGAGACTAATGCGAGCCTTTTTCTGCAGAGGTCGCCTCACAGATACAGGGAAAGTTGGAGTACTCCACCAGCCTCCTCCGGCTTTATAAGGCCAGTGCAGCAGCAGTACAGCTAGTTCCTCGTCGAGCTAGGACCAGCTCCTATGGACCTCACCGACGTTCTTGATGAATGGTCGTCGACAAGTTATTTGTTTTTGTGTGTATATGGTGATTGTTCGAGAAGTGTAGTTCAGTTTCAATAAACGCCATTATACTGAGTGTTCTACAATCCTGAGTGTTCTTCATCACCCACCTGGACTTCATAGGTTCCACAGGTTGATATGGAATGTAGGAAACCGTCAGACATGAAGCCGCGTGCAGCAAGATGGACGCCTTTCGCTAAATTTCTTTAATACACTTCAGATAGATCACAGCTGCGAACCCACGTTCACCGGCCGCTGTGGCCGAACGATGCTAGGCACTTCATTCCGGAACTGCGCTGCTGCTACGGTTACAGGTTCGAATCCTGCCTCGGGCATGGATGTGTGTGATGTCCTTAGGTTAGTTAGGTTTAAGTAGTTCTAAGTTCTAGGGGACTAATGAGCACAGCCATTTGAACCATTTTACGTGTCTTCAGGACAGTAACTGGCACATCGTGTCTTGTATTTCCTTGGTGTCGCAGTACCCCATCCGTACTCCAACACTACCGACTGCACCTCCACATCGCACCTATCCCCATAATCACCCAACCTGAAACAAGCAGTTCCTTCAACTTACCTCCGCTCTTACCATTGTCTCTCCTAAATGCAGATCTATCAAGTGTTGGGAAAGCCTAGTACAGTTTGTTTTTACTTTCATGCCATGCTATTCAAGTTATTCAGCAACTCCGTGGCGTTCTCCAGTAGGACAAATAAATCTGTAACTATTCGTGTTGCCCTCATTTTTACATCTTCACAATCCCGCATTGATTATAATTTGGGTCCCACAAAGCCGAGTGACATTATAGCACAAGGCGCACTTGTATCTTGTATACAGTCTCCTTTGTAGACAGACTTTCCCAGGTATCTCCTCAGCGGACGGAAGTACAAGACTGCTTTATCTACAATTCAGCATTTGTGACCAGTCCATTTCCCATTCCCACAAATCGCTTAACACAAGTACTTGTGCGAAGAGACTGGACAACTCTACGTTTTTGGACATATAGCACAACTACCATATCTTTACGCGACTTTGAAATCTCCTGGGAATCTGACTAGATTCTTTGCATTGCATTTGCATCTCTTGTAAGATATGTTTGAGGGTTACGAAGCTGAAGGCGACTTACGCGTACTCTTTGCTAGTGTATAGGCCGAACTTTGGCTTTCCGCGTTTTTTGCAGCGAGAGAAATGGATCGGCTGACATCCGTAACTGCTCGATAAAATCTCTTCGCCGCGGCCAGCACCACTACCACTTCTGAGAGCGGCCGTACGAGGGGGAGGCACTTCTTTGCCGACGACAGGCGGCGCTACACTCGCGGGCCAAGACTCGCCGAACGCAGCCAAGAGCCCAGTACAAAACGCAATAAATACAGCGGCAGAAATACATCCGCAGGCAGTGCCACATTTTCGCCCGTATTTTTGCCGTGTTTTAAGAGGGAAGAGCAGGACGCGTGTGTGCCCCTAAGTGGCGTCGCGCCAGCCGCTTTTCATTTGCAGCACTTTGCAGTGGCGCAACATTTCTGGCGCCACTGTCTCCAGCCAACACTTTTACGATGTGACCCGCTAAGCCGAGGAGTCAGCGGCCGTGCCGCTCGTTAACGAAAAATGGCAGCGCCTACCCTGCATCCCCCGAGGCTACACTCCTATGATTAAAGAGCTCCTTAAGTGGGCCTGCAAAAAAAAAAAAAGAAGAGAAAATCTAACGTACGCGACGTCTGTTCAAAGAAAAACAGAACCGTCGTTCTAACAACGTTTTCATTCAACTTACTGATGTCTATCTATTGTTTCCTCTCCTCTATTCGCAGCACTATCCCATGCGCGATCCAAGGGGTGAGTAGATGTTGTAGCATTCATAACCCATACTCCCTATTTAATTATCTTCTCTTTGCTAAAAGCGTTTGCGTTTTTACGGTTATCAGTTTCCAGATTTCGTTGCTACTTTTCAGTTGCTCCTTCTAGGGTGTGCTTACGCGAATGGTCTTGCGGCTTGACCGGTAACATACCAACCAGGTACGGTCGAAAAGGCACAGGCTTGCATACCCGCAGTTATCAATAATTCTGAAATTCTGACACAATTCGCGAAACCAGAGGCAGCACCAGAGAACCTCAGGAAGATGAATAAGGAAAGACAAAGGGAAAAGACCCTCCAGTAACGAAAAAGAAAAAGCGGAGAAACTGACTTACCGAATTTAGGTGGAAACGACGGAAACAAGCTGCAGTTTCCTTGTTGATACCCTCCTGCAGCGACAATTTGCAGACCAGTGTTTGTACTACATAACATGAGACTTTACCAAAGTTGTGGGAATTGATTGCTTCCTCCTCTTCTTCTTCCTTGTATTGTTCTTTTTCCTACTTTTCGGCCAATTACGGACCACTTCATTTCCGAGATTTAGCTGCCGCCCAATGTTCCTGCATTCGTTTATCGTGGAGTTGTTTTATCTCTTGGGTCCACGCCTTTCCATGTCTCCAGATTTTGCTTTTCCTGCAAACCTCTGTGTGTTCGTAGCTTTTTCTTAAACTCGGGTTCTCGTTGAAATAAGCAAAAAATAGGCAAAGTATCGAAATTTTTTTGAGACAATGAAAACACATACAAATGATCTGTTTGGAATTATGACTGATCATACTTTCAACTTTATTTTAGATTTTCGATACAAAAAAAATGGCGCCCGTAATTATGGACTGCTCAAGGACCTGTGAATTTGAAGCACGCAGAATGCGTGCAGTGTAGCCCCTCAAGAGTTATCTGAAATCAAAAATGGATACCATCAGTCGATACCACGTTAATTTTATGGGAGCTTATATTTAACCAAAAAGAAATAACCTTAAATTTAGAGATATGGTGATAACTCGAACTCTGAGTTGGATTTTTGAGGGTTTGTTTCTCTGTTTACGACTTCACAAAAAATAGTTAATAGTAACAGGTTTCATATATTATAGGTATAATCTCCCAAGAAATGTGTTTACTTTTCGCGGGTCAGAGGTAGACGTTAATAAGTTGAAACATTTTTATTTTATGCTGCACGCAGGTCTGACAAATCGTTTCTAGATAAAAACCTGTTTAAAGTTTGGGGAAACTTTTATACATATTATTAGTTCAGTTTCCATAAAAACTATATGTTGTTATGTATTTTTGATGTCGCTGAACACGAATCTGAAGTTACATATTCAAAATGGCTAATACAATATGGCGGACCAAAAATTATGCTTTGACAGATTATGACCAAATTTGACAAAAGAGCGTTTTTGTTACTTACTTTTATTCTGTAATTCCAGGACCCTGTATCAACCCTTCCTCTAACTCGAATTGTTCCTGGGGAGCAATTCCCTTGTTGTTCTTGGAGAGAGAAGCCGATCTGGCTGAGCTGGATGTTCTGCGTTCGGAAGCCTGCACACGTTGTTCGTCAACTTTTACGGCGAGTATGTTTGCATGCGTACTGCAATATAAATCATTTTGAGAACATGTGTCACGGCATGGCAAGTTTTCTACCTGAGCCGTGCGTGTCCGGCTGAGACCGTCTCACCGCCGCCGTCACACTGTTTCGAAAAATGGGCTGTAGAAGGTTTTGTAATTCACGGATCAAAAAAAACTTTTCCTCCCAACATTCTAAAAAATGCAATAAAAATAGAATTTTTGACCGTTTTGAATCAGAACCTGGCCTTAAACGGATTACGCTTCTGGATATCTACAGAAGGAATTCTGAATCCTCATACACAGGGTGATTCCGTGATGATATTACGGATTTTCACGGATAAGGGTAAGTATATCAGGTTCAGGTAAGGGACACTGGTCCGAAAATGGCTGAGTCGAAAGATAGGCGAAAACCGTTTTGATACCTGTTGCAATGGAAGACTTGTATGGATGCTGTTTTTGGTAAGATTATAGAGGAGCCAATTTTCAGAGGTGGTAGCGTGGTCCAAAACAAGAAAAAAATTTCCAGCAAACAAGGGCTCTAAAGTGCATTTCTTCAGAGTACTGAACACTTGTTCATTTTCGCTACTGTGAAATACATTAGCTTTGCAGTCTTAGACACTTTTTGATGCTACACAGCCCTTAATTAATGCCAAATAGGAATGATACTTGCAGAATTATGCCATCTACTGTAGACAATATATTTGTTTGCTATCATACTGACTTGCACAAGTAAATTGTCTCTTCTGCATGCCTATAAAAGCCAACGGATATTCTTCTTAAATTAAATTGTCATTTAAAAACATTTCACATCTTTCTTATACTAAATTAATTTATATTTTCGACTTTTTAACATAACACTGAAGGTTCCTACTGTGGGTGAAGCATTAAATCGTACCAGTAGTCGCCACATGAAAGACGGTTGTATGTATTTTGTCTTCGATTATCGGGGATAGTAATAAGCTGAACACGGGCTCTGAACGATGGGGTTTCGTTTGTACGCAAGTTGAGACGTAGACCTCCCAGAGAATAACGTATCGTAATGCGTGCCGGATTATATCATGCTGCACAATCCTCATTTTTCTCATTATTTCCATTAAATATGTCTTGGCATTGGAATGGGTGATGGTACGGGTGATAACAAAATCACTTATGTAATCAATAAGATTCATTTTATCACGAATAGCGACCATTTATTCGCTTAAAGACAGCGGCCTGCCACCAAGAGTTCTTGCGAGTACATGTAGTATACAATATCCATGGTGCAGGCAGAAACACTTCATCATTGCTAATTACTGAATAGGCGTTCCTTCAACTTATCATGTAGGTGGTATCGTTTCGATACACATTCCATTGGTAGCGGATACAGCCTCAGGTTGGAGATATCAAGGTTCACTACTGGAGAGTAAAATGAATAACTCACGTTTGCACTCAATAAAATTAAAAATAGTGGGCAGCGATTTATCCTGCGCTCTGCTGTCAGCGAGACAATCAGAGATCAAACGCAGTGAGTGGAGGGTGAAGCCATATCAGACACACACGATGGCCAACATTTTTGAAAAAAATTGATATAGATGTTCATAGAAGAATAATATGGATCGCATGTAGGTATTCTTTCGGCACGAGTTTTTACGTACTACACAATGCAAGATAACACAGTTTAGCAGCTGTCGGATTATGAACACGTGGGGTTACTCAGACAATGACCGTCCTACTGGGCACGAAGAATCGATAATTGAAAAGGTATTAAACTTCGCATGAAATGCTCCACTCGCTTGGTGAGTTAATGCCAGCCAGAATTTAATAAAAGGTAAGCCCATAATGCTTAGGGCAAGAGAGTGTGTGAACGCGGAACGATGGTTCCATTTCGAAAAAATCATTGCCCGTTAATCTACTCATTAGCGCGAGTTCTAATAAAATAAACAGAAATAGGGTACCTCGGCTCGTTTCCCTAACATAAACCAATTTGAAAGAGCACATGCTAAACAGGTTGAAATATTTGTTTCCTCTATTAAATTGGACTGCTCTGCAGAACATATCCATCCAGTTACCCAGATTCAGCCTAAATGAGGACCATGGCGATCGCCAAAAAACCATTCCACTTTCAAACTGGTGGTGGGGAGAAGAGGTCCCGTTACGCATGATCAACTACAGCACACAAAGTTTTATTCTAATGTATATTTTTGACCCATTTATCAACCTTCGTTCTTCGCTAAAACTGGTCCTTAAGTTAGGATGGCAACGGATCTACTCTGTGTATGTTACTCCATCTACCTGTGTAAGCATCCACATACATCTTCACTCACTCATCATAAGTTAAAGCGAACACAGGGACTAGGTAGGATGTGTATCAATAAATAAGTGAACGAGTCAGACCATGTCTTCTCCTGAGTTTGCTGAGTAATTGAATGTGCAAAAGACAATCACTGTTACAAGTGCGCAAAATGCGTCGAAAAGCGAGCCTAATGTAACATCTCTGATTGACCCGTTTCAACATCTAACAGGGTTGCTAGCAAAACAGACACGTTGTTGAATTTTACCTTAACCTTTACGTAACACCTTTAAAATATTAAGTTGGAAACATTAGTGCCCCACAAGCGCTCAGGTGTAGACAATGCTGCCCGTAGATACTACAGTGTTATCAACCTCTCGCCAAGCACACCCCTTTCAAAACAGTCGCACAGCAATAACGGCTGATAGTTTGAAATGCAGCCAAAAAAGCGAAATGCGTAATTCCAAGAACAGCAAAATAAAAACTGTGAGTATAACTTTTATATTGGGTGAAATTTTCTCATTAGAAATGATAAAAATTATTAATAATGGTTGCCTGTGGCTCAAAGGCCTGGTGCATTCTTTCAATTTGATGCTCCATCAGCGACTTTCGTGTCCTTATTCTACCCCTCTTATCCAACTGGGGAAAGGGGAACGACGTATCCTTGCTGGTAAACCTTCACGCCATAGAGAAGTGAACGCTAGCTTAAAGGCAGACTAAACTATTCCGTGAGTCGACTGGGATTCGAATGTCGGGTATGCAGTTTATCACTAGACTACCAGTCCCGACTACCTCACCATCGAAACACAAGACGTCAGGAACGTTACATCCGTCAAAACAGTCTTGTACATCATAAAATTAATCGTTTTGACAAACATCTTTGTTCCAATTTCAGCTTACTGTGAACCATTTGCGCCACATCTGAAACCTTAACACGGCTTCTCCGCAAAGGCCCACGGGTGAAACCATGTCTGTTTATCTGCAGACATTCTATCGTTTCTGAGAAAACGGCAGACAATGTTTTCAGCATAGCTTATTTGCCTTTTAGCACGTAAAGAGTTCATCCGTAGCTGAGGCACAATGGCTCAACACGCGGATTCACAGTTACTGCACCTCGTGTTTGAAACCCACTATATTTTTACTTTTGTTCTTATCTATCCATGTTCGTATAAGTGTTCTACCTGAATGTTTTACAAAGTGTATTGAAATAAAGGTGTCCTTACTAGTCTACTAACTGTATGTCGAATTAATTTCAAAAAGGGCAATAAATGCACAAGAAAATTATTTGAAACTGTTTTCTCAGAAATTGCTGTAGTGTATATTAATCCATAATCAACTGGAAGTGCCACTTTTCGGTAAAGTGATCCATTACGCGTAGTTTGCCGCCAAATTATTGCCAACTTGTGAAATCTTCACCAGAGTTAATACGTTTTTCTCCAGAGTGAGATACATGTGAATAAATGTCACTGCAGTCCTTCCACCGCGCGTTGTTCATGCTGTTACGAATCTCTTTGTTTCGAATGCTACTGTGTCACCATTTCGCCTAAAGTCGTCGCGCGTGAAAACTGACTGTCGTTTTCTCATAAATGGTCGAGTATCTACGGATAAGCCAAGACAGGGGTCCGCTTAGTTTCACTCCTCTTACACTCGGCGAAGTCTCTGCAAAATTGGCACTTGTCGTGTTCTCCTCGTCAATAGTTAGACGGAATTTTAGAACACCTTGAACTTTTTGAATTATTGTCGAATTTATAGATAGGTGATTTAGATTTATCATTTGATGATGACGAACATGAAAAATACCACTCTTTTATTTCACATCAGTAATTTCTACTGTATTCTTTGAGTAGTGCCAGCCTGCTTTACCGTTCGCCAGTTTTTTTCGATTTTTTTCCTTGCATTTTGCGCGGCATCTGATCCCATTTCACTCTAGGCAATTTAATGTTTAATGCACAATACACGGAAGGCCAGACGCGAGCTACGCAGAATTTCAGCCCAGGTAGCGATATCGCGACCCTGCGTGACTGATATCTAGAGAACTGCCTCTACCCAGCCTCGCGAGGGGAATTTTCCGCACGGAACCACACAGTCTCATTTATACAGCTACAAGAGTAAAGTTTAAAGTCACAGCAAACAGAACGTGTGACTGTGTCTCTACTAATGTTGCACTGGTGCAGAAATCATCTACTGGTGTGGTTCGTAATCAGTAAGAAGTAAGATTTCTCTTAAAGCAGTGACCTCTTACGTCTTGTTTCAAAACTGTTGCTGGGTTTTCTATACTTCATAACATATTTATCAAGCTAGTGTTTTATATGAGTTATTCAGACCCATCGGATGTACGCACATTAAAACAAATTTTGCATTACCTCGGTTCCGAGAGTTCCGGAACCTGTACAGAAAATTTGAATAGAGATCAATATTAACATAATTTCAGCCCTTTGTATTGCTCATGAAAACCACACTTTGCATGTTGTACCACCATACAGCGAGACCGTCAGAGGTGGTGGTCCAGATTGCTGTGCACACCGGTTCCTCTAATACCCAGTAGCACGTCCTCTTGCATTGATGCTTGCCTGTATTCGTCGTGGCATACTGCCACAAGTTCATCAAGGCACTGTTGGTCCAGATTGTCCCACTTCTCCACGGCGATTCGGCGTAGATCCCTCAGAGTGGTTGGTGGGTCAAGTCTTCCATAAACAGCCCTTTTAAATCTATCCCAGGCATGTTCGATGGGGTTCATATCTGGAGAAGATTCTTGCCACTCTACTCGAGCGACGTCGTTATCCTGGACGGGAATTGCCGTTCATGAAGACGAATGCCTCGCCAATATGCTGCCGATGTGGTTGCACTATCGGTCGGAGGATGGCATTCACGTATCTTATAGCTGTTACGGCGCCTTCCATGACCACCAGAACGTGTCCGCAGCTCGTGGTCGTGCGGTAGCGTTCTCGCTTCCCACGCCCGGGTTCCCGGGTTCGATTCCCGGCGGGGTCAGGGATTTTCTCTGCCTCGTGATGACTGGGTGTTGTGTGATGTCCTTAGGTTAGTTAGGGTTAAGTAGTTCTAAGTTCTAGGGGACTGATGACCATAGATGTTAAGTCCCATAGTGCTCAGAGCCACCAGAACGTACGTCGGCCCCACATAACGCCACCCCAAAGCAGCAGGGAACCTCCACCTTGACGCAGTCGCTGGATAGTGTATCCGAGGTGTTCAGCCTGACCGGGTTGCATCCAAATACGTCTCCGACGATTGTCTGGTTGAAGGTATATGCGACACTCAACGGTGAAGGGAACTTGATGCCAATCCTGAGCGTTCTATTCGGCATGTTGCTGGGCCCATCTGTACCGCGTTGCATAGTGTCATTGTTGCAGAGATGGAATTCGCCATGGACGTCGGGAGTGAAGTTGGGCACGATGAAACCTATTGTGCACAGTTTGAGTTGTAGCTCGACGCCCTGTGGCGGCACGAAAAGCATTATTCAACATGGTGGCGTTGCTGTTAGGGTTCCTCCGAGCTATAACCCGTAGGTAGCGGTCATCCACTGCAATAGTAGCCCTTGTTCTGTACAATTGGCGCTTTTGGTAGGCAAAGTCCCGTTGTGCCGAAATGGTGCGGCGATGACTAAAAAAGGGGTTCTGATGTGAAAAGAAATGACACCTCAGAGCGTCATTCTTGTTGTCTGGCAGTATGGTGGGCGACAATCAGCTTGGTATCCCACCGCTGTCTGGGGGCGTCTCCAGACACGACTTCGGATTGGAATACCGTTGACTGGGGTAGAATTTTCTTCAGTGATGAGTGGCAATATAGAACTGAGACCAAAGAGTGGTTCAAATGGCTCTGAGCACCATGGCACTTAATTTCTGAGGTCATCAGTCCTCTAGAACTACTAAAACCTAACTAACCTAAGGATATCACACACATCCATGCCCGAGGCAGGATTCGAACCTGCAACCGTAGCGGTCGCGCGGCTCCAAACTGCAGCGCCTAGAACCGCTCGGCCATTCCGGCCGGCAAATGAGACCAGATGACCAGCAAAGTCGTGTCTGGAGGCAATCCAGATAGCGATTGGATAACAACCTGTTACCCGCCGTCTCTCTACAAAACGGAATCCGATACTGATGCTCTGGTGGACTATTTATTTTCATAGCAGAACCCATATGGTTGTAATCCTTACCCTTATAGTACAGTGTACTTCGACGATATTCTACGCTGCCGGCCGAAGTGGCCGTGCGGTTAAAGGCGCTGCAGTCTGGAACCGCAAGACCGCTACGGTCGCAGGTTCGAATCCTGCCTCGGGCATGGATGTTTGTGATGTCCTTAGGTTAGTTAGGTTTAACTAGTTCTAAGTTCTAGGGGACTAATGACCTCAGCAGTTGAGTCCCATAGTGCTCAGAGCCATTTGAACAATTTTTTTTTTCTACGCTGCGTTTTGTTTCCCTTCATCTCAAGTTATCCTGGGCTTACATTTCAAAAAGACAATTCCCGCCTTCACACGGCGAGGGTTTCTGCTGTTTGCCTTCGTGCTTGCCAAAACCTACCTTGGTCAGTAAGGCCGCCAGATGTCTCCCCAATTGAAAACGTGTGGAGCATTATGGGCAAATCCCACCAACCAGCTCGGGATTTTGTCCCTCAAATGCTACATCTCGATAGAATTTGGCACGATATCACTCAGAAGGAGGTCCAACAACACTGCCAATTAATGACAATCCGGACAGCTGCTAGCATAATGGCCAGAAGTGGAGCGACCCGTTTGTGACTTGCTCAGTTTATGAAACTATTTCTTTCGAAAAAATCGTGCAGTTTTTCTAAAACTATGAACATTTGAAACTTCCTGGCAGATTAAAACTGTGTGCCGGGCCGAGACTCAAACTCGGGACCTTTGCCTTTCGCGGGCAAGGTAGCAGACGAGGTACCGACAGAAGTAAAGCTGTGAGCACGGCGCGTAGTCGTGCTTGGGTAGCTCAGTTGGTAGAGCACTTGCCCGCGAAAGGCAAAGGTCCCGAGTTCGAGTCTCGGCCCGGCACACAGTTTTCAACTGCCAGGAAGTTTCATATCAGCGCACACTCCTCTGCAGAGTGAAAATCTCATTCTGGAATCATCCCTCAGGGTGTGGCTAAGCCATGTCTACGCAATATCCTTTCTTTCTGGAGTGCTAGTTCTGCAAGGTTCGCAGGAGAGCTTCTGTAAAGTCTGGAAGGTAGGAGACGAGGTACTGGCAGAAGTAAAGCTGTGAGGACGGGGCGTGAGTCGTGCTTGGGCAGCTCAGTTGGTGCCGGCACAGTAACTCAGCGTGTTCGGTCAGAGGGTTAGCTGCCCTCTGTCATAAAAAAAAAAAACTGAGTTAATGGATCCATAACGAACTGAAACAGGTGTCTTGCGACGTCCGCACCGAGCAGATGAATCGAACGAAAACGAACAAAATGAGATAAAAAAAAAGTTCGTAGAGCACTTGCCCGCGAAAGGCAAAGGTCCCGAGTTCGAGTCCCGGCCCCGCACAGTTTTAATCTGCCAGGAAGTTTCATATCAGCGCACACTCCGCTGCAAAGTGAAAATCTCATTCTATAATCATTTGTTTGCCCTTACATGTGCATCACATCTACCGATTACCATCCCATTCGCATAATTCGTTCGTGGTGTGCCTTTTTTTTATTTTAGAGTTTATTCTCAACAATTTCCACACTTTAAACTGCTGTAAGGCTAAATTTGCATAACAGTACAACAAATAAAGTAAAATTGAGACTCGTGGTGACATGTAATAATTTAAAGAAATGACAAAATATCGCAAAAGTTTTAAACCATATTTTTGAACGCACCTCAAATCCAATGAAACAATTGTACATTTTTTTCTTGTATGCCCAATGATAGAAATGTTAGAGCATCACTGTAAGCATTGTGTGCATTAAAATTTGACACCAAGAAGCATCGCTTATGCCAACATCGGAAGCCGCGCGTAATCGTCGACGTTCCAGTGCAAAGGGGGTTGGGGGTAAAGCTACCAAGTGTATTTCGAGCGTGCTGTGGATACTGCCCAACTACCAGCCCGCCCCGTCAAAGCAAAATAACGTTTGCCGATGGCGTAGCCAAACAATGACTTAAAATTAATGTCGGATAACTTTTGTGTTCCCAGCTGCGAGTTTGTTAATGAATTTTAAACAGTGTCCAATACCGCGATAAATAATACATGCGTGGTACGGGGAGGGGGTGCGACGCGTGTCGGGGCTCCCACGCCGCGGGGGGCAGCCAATCCGCCCGCTTCCCCACCACCGACGCTCTCCACTACCAATACGCGCGCTATTGACTCAGGCGCACAGCTGAACAATAGTCCACTCCTTACTGCAAACATTACTTTTTTATTATTACCCAAGGCAAGGTCGCTAACGGACCCCTGTACGATGGCACTCAACTTGGAAGTACTCGGTTCGAGTCCTGGTAGTAGTTTTACCCACTATTCCACTATTATTTGGCCCAAGAGGGTAGGAGAGGTGGTTGCGCATTGCCCCTTACCAGCAGACTTTGTGCCAGTACCTCGGATAAATCTGAAGAGAGATGGACGTCATAGCTTGTAGTATTCACTAGAATTTCGAAAATTAATATCACAAAAACTTTAATAGTTACTATAAGGAAACTTACAAATATTTAAAAACTGTGGAGTACATACTTGAGTGAATATCGATTTATATGTTACTTACTGAATTACGTACAATTGTTATTTTCTGAACACTACACTTCCACGCTATTCGAAATAAGATGTCAAAACCAATTTTATTTTTTTACTTATTAGCTTGTTGAAACAGTAAACCAGGAAAATTTACAAATTCGTTTTTCTGGATGCTTTGAAAAACAATATTTTTAGAAGTCAATTTTTTATCTGAATAGTTTAAAAATATATAACACAGTCCAGCTTAAAATATTTAATACATTGTTGAATAATATGGTTTACTGTGAAGGCAAGGACTACATTGCTTTTTATTCAACATTTTGGTTTCGTATTTTTAATCCTGGATGAGACAATAACAGCTAAGTATGGGAAAAAGTTCATTACGGGAAATTGAAACTAAATATTTGCGTGTCATTTTCTTGTCAACGATAACAAGCCAAATCTTAGTCATTCTTACTGTCCTTTTCATCGTTTTTAGTTTTCATTCTTTTCTTTGTAATTCTTGCGTCCTTTGTTATGCTTTCAGCAGCTTTTTCAGCTTCAGAGACACGTTGCCTGTCAGTCGTAGCAGTCCTCTTCTCATGTTGCCCACACTTGTGATGCCTAGTCTGCTCACGGTTACCGTAAAATTTACGGCTGAAATTAAATTTTTTTTCATTTTTGGCACTTTATGATGTAAAACGGTTGAAATACGTAATCACAACAACAAGTTTACAACACGAACGCTCGCGAATAACGTAAGCAAACTCAAGGAATCTACTTGTATCGTCAGAAATACCTAGTGCACTACATTCTTGCTCGTAGTACAGTTGATATGTTCTTCGAGGCTGCTACACAAAACGAGTTGTTGTGAAAAGAGAGGCGTCAAAATCATGTAACGAGACGTTGTAGGCAAGATTTTGTGATTGACAGTAGTGTGAAGCGGCGCATCTGCTTTGGTACGGCGTTTAAACAAGAAAATAATGATGTATTCTGCAAAAAGTATGTATTTTTAGAATCAGGAAGAGTCACAGAATTTATGCTATAAAGAAGACAAACAACATGCCAGGCTGGCACTATGAACCACATCACAACAGCAATATGCTGCATTCATCTCATTGTTGACACTCACATCTTATTAATAAGTGCAGACATCATGCCAGACTAAGTTCATCTTTATACAGATGGTTGCCAGACCTCAGTTGTTCAGTATAAAATGTCGACGCTAAACACATTCAGACGTCTAAATTTCCATTTATTATTTTGCATGAGCAACCAGTTTCAGTTCTACATTACGCCATATTCAGGCCGCCCTACCGACGTGCAGGAAGAATCCCGCCTCTGTTCGAGTCAAAATAGAGGTAAGCATTCACTAACTGGTACCCATATGTTTCTTATTAACACACGATCCCTTCGATCGTCACAGTCGGCAAATGATGATCGAAGGGATCGCTGTATCAAGAACGAATATAGGGATACCAGTCAGTGAATGCCAGCCCCTATTTTTAATGGACCAGAGGTGGGATTTTTCCCACACGTCGGTCACGGGGTCTAAAGATGACGTAATGTAACACTGAAACTGGTTGCTCAAATACAGCAACAACTGGAAATTAAGAAGTCTGAGATTCCAGAATGAGATATTCACTCTGCAGCGGAGTGTGCGCTGATACGAAACTTCCTGGAAGATTAAAATTGTGTGCCCGACCGAGACTCGAACTCGGGACCTTTGCCTTTCGCGGGCAAGTGCTCCACCATCTGAGCTACCGAAGCACGACTCACGCCCGTTATTCACAGCTCTACTTCTGCCAGTATCGCGTCTCCTACCTTCCAAACTTTACAGAAACTCTCCTGAAAACCTTGCAGAAATAGCACTCCTGAAAGAAAGGATACTGCGAAGACATGGCTTAGCCACAGCCTGGGGGATGTTTCCAGAATGAAATTTTTAGAGGACTTGCCCGCGAAAGGCAAAGGTCCCGAGTTCGAGTCTCGGTCGGGCACACAGTTTTAATCTGTCAGGAAGTTTCACGTCTGAAGATGTTTTGCACCTACGTTTCATACTAGACATACATATTACAACAGCAATACGCTGTATGAATCCTATTGTTGGCTCTTGCAAGTATTACCATAGTTCTAGCCTTCTGAAGAAGGGCACTAGGTGACTGAAATCGGTTAAGAAATTAAATTTCATTAATGCAGCTGGTTGCGGATTAGTTCCATACTTACAACTACAGTTGCTGAAGATGAACAAAATACTAAAACAGACTACATAATTTTCGGACGCCCTTGTCTCGGAGTGAGATATAATGCGAGTATCCGTCAGATACGACAGTGACGCAGTTCTACAGCAGATGCGCCTCCAGCCTCGGAGTCAGAGCGGTGGTCCCGAACCAGAGGGGCAGCGAAGCGACGTGCTAAACGGCGATCTGGAGCAGGTGGTGGGTGGCGGTGGGGGTGGGAGCCGGTCAGTTAGCTAACGAGCGGGCGTTAGGCTAACGGGCGGTGGGGGCGGGTGGGGCGGCGGGGGCGGCGAGTGGCTGTTAAGGCCCGTGTCCACCTGGCGCGGCGGCGGCGGCGGTAGCTGCTAATCGGCCGGAGCGGAGCAGTCGGCGTGAAGCGGGAGCCGCTGCGACCTGCTCGACTCGGCGCTGACCGCCGCCGCCGGCGACGAGTGCGCGACTCACTCCATTTGCCACTTGCTGACGACGTCCGCTGTTATTACTCCTCCCCTTTTGTGCGCCGTCTCCGCCCTGAAATAAAAAGAGCACGCCGGAGAGGCCGGCGGAGAGTAGGAAAAAGAAAAAGCGCGGGCTCTGACGGCGAAAGGGGAAACGGAAGGCGAGGAAGGAAGGTACACCCGGGACTACCTCTCCTCTGTGTTGACGAACGAGCCAACTGCAAGACAATGGGAGGGGTTACCCCGCGTGTGAATACGGCCGCGCCCCTAACTGATGGTCCACATTACACTGTCGACAGTGAGGCATCGCCACATCGAGCAATATCGGTGGCTGGCCCAGTGCCTTCTTATCCGCGTCTCCAGGCATTGTCTCATTGTGAGCGATGGCGACCGCGACAGGAGTCCCTCTTCGGAGGCTGTATTCCACGCCTGAGGCCTTCCGGGCATTGCAGAGCCTATGCGCCATTCGTTACGTTTCGAATAATAACAGCAACCTCAGACTTGTCGCAGATGGTGTGGTTATCAATAGCGAAGCAGTGTACCGTAAAAGAACATGCGCAGGTATTCAGTCCGATCATGGACAGATTTGCGAAAAGGTTGACCACTTGCCGTAAATGTTCAGGAATGGAAAGTTTTGGAAATAACAAAACAAAAAAAAAAATTACTGTCCATGGACCACAACAGTAACAACAAATTTGAATTCTTCAACTCATATACAGGGTGGTTATAAATATACTGTCGCTGTTTGAGCTTGCGTAGTCAGAAAAAAATTTACCGCATGGGTAAGCAACTTTATAGAATCCATGTTCAGAATGTGCGCTGTAGTATTTGCGTTGTTAGTAGTGTTAGTGTTATGATTTGCCGTTAGGCCCAGGTACAGGTACAGCGATATACGTCTGAAACACAAGCGTCAGTGGTGCACTACAGTTTGTAGACAGTCAACATGGGTCTGGACAAGGTGAGCAGGGCTTTACTCGCAGAGTTTTACCAAAACAACAGCAATAATGCTGAGTATCGACGAGTTAAAGGAATACGGAGAGGCTCTCTTTCTACACTGGGGTTGAAGAACGTGATGTGGAAGTTCTAATAAAACGGCGATTTGGGAATTGCTCCTGGGAGAATCCGGCAGCCAATTGAATTTTTGAAAAAGTTACTGTTGCCATGGCTGAAAATGTTGGAAGCAATGTGCTATCTCCAAGCAGTGTCACGACAGCTGAACTTTACGTGGTCGACCAACCGAAAACTGCTGCGAACATTTGTGAAATAATACCTCCAGTGCGGTTCCCCGCTGTTGTTGATGCAGATGGTCAACACATTTAGTAACTTCTGCAACCTGAATCGTAAACATGTTGGGCAGCTAACAAAAGTTACCCTCAAATTGAGAAATTAAAATGAGTTTATTTCAATTGTTTATTGTTCATTTGTTATTTTCGTTGAAAACGTTTCCAATGTTTCATTGTCGTACGATTACTCGTTTCCCATAGGAGCCTTCTCAAGTGCCGAAGCTTAATTATAACCACACTGTATATAGCTCAGTATAGCAATTATTAGCGTTATGAAATAGAACGATCACATATCAGTCGTAGGTATAGCAGACTGCCCAATGCGGTTCATTGGTAGTACACTAAAAAATGTGTCAGTCTACAAAGAAGACTGCATACAAACATTCCTGTGACCAATCCCAGAACACTGCTCAAGGGTGTGGGGTCTATATCAAATAGGATTAACAGGACATATTGAACGTACAGGGAGACAGTTAGTACGAATGGGCACAGGTTTATTCGATTGATGCAAGAGCGTCACGGACATGTTAAAGCAGCTGAAACATACACCCCTTGAAAGCCTACTTACAAAGAAAAAGAGACTACAGTGTTATTACAAATGATTGAAGCGATTTCACAGCTCTACAATAACTTTATTATTTGAGGTATTTTCACAATGCTTTGCACACACATACAAAAACTCAAAAAGTTTTTTTAGGCATTCACAAATGTTCGATATGTGCCCCTTTAATGATTCGGCAGACATCAAGCCGATAATCAAGTTCCTCCCACACTCGGCGCAGCATGTCCCCATCAATGAGTTCCAAAGCATCGTTGATGCCAGCTCGCAGTTCTGGCACGTTTCTTGGTAGAGGAGGTTTAAACACTGAATCTTTCACATAACCCTACAGAAAGAAATCGCATGGAGTTAAGTCGGGAGAGCGTGGAGGCCATGACATGAATTGCTGATCATGATCTCCACCACGACCGATCCATCGGTTTTCCAGTCTCGTGTTTAAGAAATGCCGAACATCATGATGGAAGTGCAGTGGAGCACCATCCTGTTGAAAGATGAAGTCGGCGCTGTCGGTCTCCAGTTGTGGCATGAGCCAATTTTCCAGCATGTCCAGATACACGTGTCCTGTAACGTTTTTTTCGCAGAAGAAAAAGGGGCCGTAAACTTTAAACTGTGAGATTGCACAAAACACGTTAACTTTTGGTGAATTGCGAATTTGCTGCACGAATGCGTGAGGATTCTCTACCGCCCAGATTCGCACATTGTGTCTGTTCACTTCACCATTAAGAAAAAATGTTGCTTCATCACTCATCCTCTTCCATGAGCTGTTGCAACCGCGCCGAAAATTCAAAGCGGTTGACTTTGTCATCGGGTGTCAGGGCTTGTAGCAATTGTAAACGGTAAGGCTTCTGCTTTAGCCTTTTCCGTAAGATTTTCCAAACCGTCGGCTGTGGTACGTTTAGCTCCCTGCTTGCTTTATTCGTCGACTTCCGCGGGCTGCGCGTGAAACTTGCCCGTACGCGTTCAACCGTTTCTTCGCTCACTGCAGGCCGACCCGTTGATTTCCCCTTACAGAGACATCCAGAAGCTTTAAACTACGCATACCATCGCCGAATGGAGTTAGCAGTTGGTGGATCTTTGTTGAACTTCGCCCTGAAGTGTCGTTGCACTGTTATGACTGACTGATGTGAGTGCATTTCAAGCACGACATACGCTTTCTCGGCTCCTGTCGCCATTTTGTCTCACTGCACTCTCGAGCGCTCTGGCGGCAGAAACCTGAAGTGCGGCTTCAGCCGAACAAAACTTTATGAGTTTTTCTACGTATCTGTAGTGTGTCATGACCATATGTCAATGAATGGAGCTACAGTGAATTTATGAAATCGCTTCAATCATTTGTAATAGCCCTGTATTTTAAGTGATCAGTCTAGGAATATGTTACAACCTCGTACACATGGGTAACGTAGGTAGAGAGAAGGCAGGATCAAACTAAATACAGCACACACAGAGGTGTTTAATCAACTACTCTACCGACGATCCATACGTGAATGGGACGTGGCGAAGCCGTAATAGCTGGTAGAACGAGAAGCACTCTCCACAATGAAATGCGCAGAGGTTTGCCAAGTACTGGTGTACGCACACGGAGTAACCGCGTGGTAAGAGGCGCCATGTCACGGACTGCACAGCCCCTCCCGCCGGAGGTTCGAGCCCTCCCTCGGGCATGGGTGTGTGTGTTGTTCTTAACATAAGTTAAAGTTAGTTTAGCCAGTGTGTAATTCTAGGGACCGATGACATCAGCGCCGGCCGCGGTGATCTAGCGGTTCTAGGCGCTCAGTCCGGAACCGCAGGACTGCTACGGTCGCAGGTTCGAATCCTGCCTCCGGCATTGATGTGTGTGCTGTCCTTAGGTTAGTTAGGTTTAATTAGTTCTAAGTTCTAGGCGACTGATGACCTCAGAAGTTAAGTCGCATAGTGCTCAGAGTGATTTTTGAAGACCTCAGCAGTTTAGTCCCTTAGGAAATCACACACTTTCTAAGCACTGGTGTAGATGTAGATGTTTGGGACAGTGTGGTGCTACTAAGACTTACAATATACATTGACGTCATAAGCGACATTCACAGCTTGTAGACAGATGCTGAACAGGAACACTTCGCCGGTAAACTCTGACGCACGATGAGTCAGACACGTATCATCTTCTTTTTATTAAGAAACGTATCCTTTTGTAGTACATGTCCGAAGTGTTTTCGTTACCAAAACTGCTTGTTTGTCCTTGAATATTTATGGCGGGTTGTCCTAATAATGTCCAAAAAATTCAATATTCATACATCAGAATGCAGCTTATTTTCTAAGCTAAATACTGCCGCATGTCCTCACTACTTCTCCCGAGATGAGTTGAGCATCTTGGATTGCAAAACGACATGCATCACTTCCCTTGCTGTTCCGAACCAACGCTTTAACCAGTTAGGAAAACGTTCACATTGTAATATTTAAAAACACTTATACTCCATTAATTTATGCCATACGATTAAAATACAATACGAAGGAGAACGTTGTCTAGGGAAAAATGGAAAAAGACAAGAATAAAATTTTCTGAAGTTATGCCTATATCAAATTTGCTCCACTGCTCGAAGAGGAGAATAGCGAGTAAAAACCATTTTATTCCGGTACAGACATCGAAAACGACGTTTCTGAGATCCGTTAAAAGCTACAGTGGTGTGCACATTTAGTATCAACGATGCGCGAAAGGAACTGAATATTTTTGAAATACGAGAAAGTTAATCCTACAGCACAAACCACCTTGTGGTCAGCTAAAACGAAAACTACTAAGTTATGCGTCTGAGGAGCCTTTTGTGGTTTTAAAATGACAGTATTTAGTGAAAACCAATTACTATACCTTGTCAGACACGAAAAAAATAAGAAAATGGAATAAATAATATTGGTCCTCCTTAATAAGACATAAAAATCCTATAGCCTCAACGTATCATGGGGTCTGCAGTTGCAGATGAAGATTTCACAGCTGAATTATACCGATAAATCTAAGTACATTTAATCATTTACATATTTAGCGATTGTAGTGGAAGGAAGACGACAAGGCAAATGGAAAACTTAGACTTGTTGAAAGGGTTCACGAAATTGTAGCCCTCCGTAAATGAAACTGCATACAAAATATTAGAGCAGCAATAGTAAGAGTATTGCTCAAACGAGTGGAGTTCTTATTAAGTAGGCGCGGTAGCACACATCGAATGATTTTTAAAAGATACTTCCAAGGTCGTAACGAGACGCCGTAATCCATATAATAACTTATCAGAAATACTCAAAAATGGTTCAAATGGCTCTGAGCACTATAGGACTTAACATCTGTGGTCATCAGTCCCCTAGAACTTGGAACTACTTAAACCCAACCAACCTAAGGACATCACACACATCCATGCCCGAGACAGGATTCGAACCTGCGACCGTAGCGGTAGCGCGGTTCCAGACTGTAGCGCCTAGAACAGCTCGGCCACTTCGGCCGGCATCAGAAATACTCGGTTAATTTAAATGGATATATCTATAAGCAAAGGTACCTAGGCATTCAAAACCGTGCTGGACCAATTTAGCTGTCCCCTATTTATTTCTCGTGTAGTACCCTCGATTAGATACACTGACGTAGACTTAGACGCACGCAGTAGATGGATTATTTTTACTATCTTGAAAGGAAATAGTAACTACTGAATCATCGGCAAAGTGTGACACAGTCATAACTTTATGTTGTGGGATCTGAATACTTGCTGCAGATACTGCTTCGAAGACGTGCAGGTAAACAAAGAATAGATAACTAAGAGGAACAAATATTAAATTAAAATGAGTGAAATCTTAAAGATTTTGTAACGTGTAAGACTTTCACAGAAGTTAAAGTAATGTGAGGAAGTGGAAAACCATCACTGTCGTGAGTCTCCCATCATTCTGCGTCATTCCACTAAGCAACCGCCAGTCGATATGCAACACAAGATAGTTTTGTTTCTGTCCAGGTTCCCGCAACAATTAGACAGCAGGCGACTATCTAGTACTGAGAAGTGAGGGAGAGCAGACGAATAGGTAGGCAGGATGGGTGGGGGCGCCAGCTGAACTTCGCGTCGCTGCACATCTGCATGCAGCGTCTCGGCGCCGATGAGGAAATCTGGTCCCGGTATCAGGCCGTGGGGAAATAACGGGGACCGACTGCGTGCCCGCGCCTGCGTGTTAGGCTGCCCTGCGCTGCACGCCTCTGGCTTCCCGCAGCCGTGGTCACTTTCCCTCCGCTAGTTAACTGACTTTTACTATGCACGATTAAGCACCCAGTTGATATGCCACCGAAGACTAAAGGTTGTCGATCGTTATATACTATTCCGTAATACCAGGTGTACCGGTATGAAATGAGCGTTAAGATACAAATGTGTCGATAGGGAACATTTGTTGTGAACGAGCCTTAATTTTTTTTTGTTTGGTTGGCACGACATCTGTCAAAGGTATTTAGTATACATCAAGTCACGGAAAAACGACATCATATGTTTTCATCGTGTTAACAATGACAAATTTCGTACCAGAAAGTGATGATTTGCGGAAAGCATTAATTTTTTGTTTTCATTTGAAAAAAAAGTGCTGCAGAGTCGCATCAAATGCTTGTCGAGGCGTATGGTGATCGTCCTCTATCAGAAGCAACATGCAAAAGATGGTTTCAACGGTTCATAAATAATGATTTTGATGTAAGAAATGAAGAACGTGGAAGATCACCAAAAAAGTTCGAAGACGCCGAATTGCAAGCAATACTGGATGAAGATGATACTTTGAGTCAGAAGCAAATGGCAGCAATGCTAAATGTTGCACAACAAACAATTTCTGACCGTTTGAAAGCTATGGGAAAGATCCAAAAGTGTGGAAAATGGGTGCCACATGAATTGAATGAAGGCTGGAAAACCGAAAAACCATTTGTCAAATTTTGCTTCAAAGACATGAAAGAAAATCGGTTTCCATCGAATTGTTACTGGCGATGAAAAATGGATTTATTTTAAGAATCCTAAACGGGAAAAAATCATGGGTTAATCCGGAACAGCCATCAACATCGACTGCAAAACCAGATCGATTCGGCAAGAAGACAATGCTCTGTGTTTCGTGGGATCAGAAAGGTGTGGTGTATCATGAGCTTCTAAAACCCGATGAAACTGTGGATACTAATCGCTACAGACAACAAATGAACGATTTGTATTAGGCATTGATCGAAAAAAGACCAGAATGGGCCAGAAGACATGGCAAATTAATTTTTTTACACGACAATGAACCTGCACACAAAGTAAAACTGGTTCAGGATACAATCAAAACACTTGGCTGGGAGCTGCTACCCCACCCACCATATTCACCAGACTTGGCCCCTTCCGATTACCATTTGTTGTCATCAATGGGACACGCATTGGCTGAGGAACACCTCTATTCCTATGAAGAAGTCGAAAATTGGGTGTCTGATTGGTTTGCTTCAAAAGACGATCATTTCTATTGCCGTGGTGTCCACAAATTTCCAGAAAGGTGGTCAAAATGTAGAGAAAGCAATGGTCAGTACTTCGAATAAAATGTTTTTGCTTTTCAATTGTAAATTAGTGTTTCATTTTGACAAAAAAACGCTCATTTCATACCGTTACACCTGGTATATACGAAGTTCGAATATAGCAAATTTCTTTGAAACAGGTAAGTTTCTAACCACAAATCAACGCAGATTTAGAAAGGATCGCTCATGCGGGACGCAACATGCATTTTCATTGTAGGATACCCCGCGAACTGTGGGTAAAGGGTAAGAGGGAGGTTCCATATTCTAGATTTCGGGAAAGCATTCCACAGAGCCACGCTGCAGACTGCTAAAGAAGTCCCGAACATATCGAATAGATTCTCTCGTATGCGAGTGGCGCGCGGAATTTATACGTAATAGAACCCAGTACGTTGTCCTGGACGGCGAGTGTTCATCAGCGACGAGGGTTTTGCCACGAGTGCTCAAGTAAAGCGTGGTATGACCGCTCCTTTAACTACATATATGATCTGGTGAGCAGGAGGACACAGGATGACTTGGATATAATTTCCATTTTGTCTGATGAATCGCAGCTTGCTCCAAATGTACAAGAAAGTAGTTTAATGCTGATGAGTAGGAAAAACTGTCCGTGGAATCATCACAATGTCGGATTAAAGGAAGATATCGAAGCAGTTTAGAGACATAGTGCTATATATGTTACGGGTAGTTTCGAACAGTACCCAAGTACAACCTAAATGCTCCGTAAACTCGAATGTGAATCACTGGAGGGAAGTAGACGTTCTTTTCGCGAAACACTGCAAAGAAATTTTAGAGAAATTGCGTTTGCGACAAACTGCAGAACGGTCCTACGGCCACCAACGTGGATCCTGTCTAAGTGCCCCGAGGACAAGAGAAATTAGGGCTCGTAGAGAAGCGTATAGACAGTCGCTCTTCCCTCGCTCCATTTTTGAGTGTAACTGGAAAAAGGGAGGACTAACGGTAGTAGGCTACAAGATACTTTCCGTTATGTAAATGTCGGGTGACCAGGGCCTCCCGTCGGGTAGACCGTTCGCCAGGTGCAAGTCTCTCGATTTGACGCCACTTCGGCGACTTGCGCGTCATGGGGATTAAATGATGATGATTAGGACAACACACACCCAGTCTCTGAGCGTAGAAAATCTCCGACCCAGCCGGGAATCGAAGCCGGACCGTAAGGATTGACGTTTTATCGCGCTGACCACTGAACTACAGGTGGCGAACACTCTCCGCTATGCAGGAGTATGTATGTGGAAGTACAGTGTTTGATGTCGTGTCGTTTCACGACTTGCGGAGGCCAAACATTTATTGAGAGGCATTACCAATGCGCTTCCACTGCACTTCATTTATTTTTACAGGACATGTTCCAGATTTTGCGTCAGCATCCCTCACATAAAGTTGCCAAAACTAATGTGTGTTCAGAGCATAATAGTTTTTGAAGCGCATCACCTCGAAAAAATATAATTACGTAAAATGAAGGATAGTTAATAGCAGACAGCTGCGCTATCTTGTATTGGTTCCTTTAGAGGAGGGGCGTGATTATTTGTAAGTCTATCAGGAATGTAAACATGTACCTGAAAACAAAAATTAAAGTATGCCACTTTTATTTTTCGGGGTGATGTAACGAAACATACCAACAACAGCTTTTTCTTAAATTGCAACCAAAACAAATACCCAAAGAATGTGTGAAGTATCGCAAATGATCAAAGTTGATTTCGCCTTTAAACCATCCCCACTGGAAAAATGATATGGACCAGGGATTTTGGTGTCCAATAAACGTCACTATTTCTGCCGACCCATCCTCCGGGAATGTTAAGTTTAGAAAATGTCACCAGAGGACTAGAATGTGCTGGACCCCGTCACGTTGCAAAAACATACCAATCTTTGTAGCAAAAAAGCCTCTTCGACTTATGCTAGAAACTAATTATCAAGGAAGTAC
Source organism: Schistocerca americana (assembly GCF_021461395.2). Taxonomy (NCBI): domain Eukaryota; kingdom Metazoa; phylum Arthropoda; class Insecta; order Orthoptera; family Acrididae; genus Schistocerca; species Schistocerca americana. The sequence continues at coordinate 174,206,933 of NC_060122.1, read as the reverse complement.
AGATAATGTGGTCCCTTGCGACGACGTAGTAACACTACAACTGACAGCCTATCATACCATACTACACTTCTACAGAGAAGAGTTCTACAAACTGTGTCTCCAGAAAGGCACGTGGATCCTTGTCAGACCACCGATGTGAGTTAGGCGCGTTAATGACACAGTCACGAGTGAAAGTTCCTGCATCACTACCTATTATTAATGGGCGATTGGCAATCAGCCAAGGACAAAATACCGTCGATCAACTTCATCTCCTTTCCTAAGGTGTTGAATCCGCAGTAAATGATAAAGTCAGTGCATACTTAATGTTGTATCAGGAAATATGCGTATGATTGCTAATGCATTACGTTCTATCTATTGGATAACGCAGTCTGCTTCTTTCAAACTCTGTTCATTTGCAAGTTCACATGCAATATGACACCTGGATGTTGCAGCAGTCTCGCCCAGTTTAGCAAAAACACACGTAAATCCTCTTGAACCAGGTACCCTGCAGATATTGAATCGTCTACCGTGTTATCTACAAGCACCAACAGCGTTTCCATTACAAAATCTGTATGCAATTACTGTATAGACATTGCCAGCATTTGTAAACACGTGCTGCATGAATATACGTTACAGTAGAAAAGGCCAGAGCTCATAACCACGAAAAACTCAAACATGTAAACTAAAATTAAAATTGCTGTCCATAAATAAACCCATCGCAACTGGACTTCCAACACGTGAAATACATTCACGTTAAAAATCGCAGCACCAATGATCTGTGCGACATAAAGGAAAGTTGGTAGGCGTGTCTCTAGATCTGAAAGTTGATGTGTATTGAAATTTCGCGCCAGTCTCGTAAGAGTGGAGCTAGTAGCGGCACTAAGAGGATGCAGATCAAATGGTTCAAATGGCTCTGAGCACTATGGGACTCAACTGCTGAGGTCATTAGTCCCCTAGAACTTAGAACTAGTTAAACCTAACTAACCTAAGGATTGGGCGTTCCCCAAGGGTCGGTGCTGGGGCCACTGCTGTTTCTTATTTATATAAATGATATGCCTTCTAGTATTACAGGTGATTCAAAGATATTTCTGTTTGCTAATGACACCAGCTTGATAGTGAAGGATCTTGTGTGTAATATTGAAACAGTAACAAATAATGTAGTTCATGAAATAAGTCCGTGGCTTGTGGAAAATAATTTGATGCTAAATCACAGTAAGACTCAGTTTTTACAGTTTCTAACTCACAATTCAACAAGAACCGAAATTTTCATCAGACAGAATAGGCATATTATAAGCGAGACGGGACAGTTGAAGTTCCTAGGCGTTCGGATAGATAGTAACCTGTTGTGGAAAGCCCATGTCCAGGATCTTGTTCAGAAGCTAAATGCTGCTTTATTTACCATTAGAACAGTATCTGAAATAAGTGACACTTCAACACGAAACGTAGTCTACTTCGCATACTTTCATACGCTTATGTCGTATGGTATTATTTTTTGGGGTAATTCTTCTGATTCAAAAAGGGTATTTTGGCTCAAAAACGGGATGTTCGAGCTATATGTGGTGTAAGTTCGAGAACGTCTTGTCGACCCCTATTCAAAAATCTGGGAATTCTGATATTGTCCTCACAGTGTATATTTTCTTTAATGTCGTTTGTTGTTAGCAATATTAGCCTATTCCCAAGAGTTAGCAGCTTTCACTCAGTTAATACTAGGCATAAATCAAATCTGCATGTAGAATGCACTTCCTTGACTCTTGTGCAGAAAGGAGTGCAGTATTCTGCTGCATCCATTTTCAATAAGCTACCACAAGAACTCAAAAATCTTAGCAATAGCCCAAACTCTTTTAAGTCTAAACTGAAGAGTTTCCTCATGGCTCACTCCTTTTATTCTGTCGAGGAGCTCCTAGAAGAGCTAAGGAATTAAGCAAATTCCAGTGTTACATTGTTGATTTTCTTCATTTAAACTTACGACTTATCACCTGAATATGTTTTTTTTTATATTTCATTTTATCTGTTTCTAATATCGTGTTATAATTTCAGGTATTGACTCGTTCCATGACCATGGAGACTTCTCCTTAATTTGGTCGCACGGAACAATAAATAAATAAATAAATAAATAAAAATAAACATCCATGTCCGAGGCGGATGCAGATCAGGTTTTCTTTCAATACACACTGCAAATGCTGTGAGCTTTAGTTTTCTTTCAGAGTGGACGTGTTGAGTTGATGTTGCCTTTAAGGCGACAAAGACGCCATGACCAACACCTCACTGAGTATCAACGAGGTCATGTATTAGGGCTACAAGAATCTGATTGTTCCTTCGGCTGCAGAAAGGCTTGGCATGAGTGCAGCCGCTGTAAATGATTTGTGGCAGCGGTGGTCACGAGAACACACGGTCGCAAAAGGACGGGACTGCGGGCGAGCTTGTGACCCTACACACAGGGAAGACCATCGCGTTCAGCGTCTGGCTCTGGTGCATCGTACTGCATCTGCAGCAGCAATTTGAGCAGCGAGCTGGCACCATAGTGAAACAACGAACTGTTACAAACCAGTTACTTCACGTACAGCTCCGAGCCAGACACACTGTAGCATCCGTTCCACTGACCGCAAACATCAGGCGTTTGAGACTTCAGTTGTGTCGAGCGACAGCTCATTGAAGGGCAGCGTGGACGTATGTAGAGCTTTTCCGATGAAAGCTGGTTCTGCCTTGATGTCAGTGGTGGCCGTGTGTTGGTTATAAGGTGGCTAGTTGAGGACCTGCAGTCAAACTGTCTATGTGCTGTACACACTGGCCTACACCTGGAGTTATGGCCTCGGGTGAAATTTCGTATAACAGCAGGATCACTCTCGTGGTTATCCCATGCAACCTGACTGCAAAACTGTTCGTCAATTGGTGATTAGACCTATTGTGCTGCCATTCATGAACAGCATTACAAGGGGTGCTTTCCAACAGAATAATGCTCGTCCACGTACCGCTGTTGTAACTCAAGATGCTCTACAGAGTGTAGACTTGTTTTTTTTGGCCTGCTCGGTCACCATATCTGCCTCCACCCTAGTACTCACATCGGACGACAATTCCAGCCTCGTATACAAACAGCATTAACTGTCCCCGTACTGACCGAAAAAGTGCAAAAAAATGGTTCAAATGGCTCTGAGCACTATGGGACTCAACTGCTGAGGTCATTAGTCCCCTAGAACTTAGAACTAGTTAAACCTAACTAACCTAAGGACATCACAAACATCCATGCCCGAGGCAGGATTCGAACCTGCGACCGTAGCGGTCTTGCGGTTCCAGACTGCAGCGCCTTTAACCGCACGGCCACTTCGGCCGGCGAAAAAGTGCAAAAGAACTGGAATTCCACTCCACAAACTGACATCCAACACCTATACAAGGCAATGCATGCACGATTGTATGCTAGCACTCAACATTCTAGCGGTTACACCGCTCGTTAATTTACCGGCAGTTCACATTTGCAATGCCTTAACTCGTGCTTACTTTAACATGTGATATTGCGATATTAACCCCTTAAATATGTTACCTAGACAAATACAGGGTGTTACAATAAGGTACGGCCAAACTTTCAGGAAACATTCCTCACACACAAATAAAGAAAAGATGTTATGTGGACATGTGTCCGGAAACTCTTAATTTCCATGTTAGAGCTCATTTTAGTTTCGTCAGTATGTACTGTACTTCCTCGATTCACCGTCAGTTGGCCCAATTGAAGGAAGGTAATGTTGACTTCGATGCTTGTCTTGACATGCGACTCATTGCTCTACAGTACTAGCATCAAGCACATCAGTACGTAGCATCAACAGGTTAGTGTTCATCACAAACGTGGTTTTGCAGTCAGTGCAATGTTTACAAATTCGGAGTTGGCAGATGCCCATTTGATGTATGGATTAGCACGGGGCAATAGCCGTGGCGCGGTACGTTTGTCTCGAGACAGATTTCCAGAACGAAGGTGTACCGACAGGAAGACATTCGAAGCAATTGATCGGCGTCTTAGGGAGCACGGAACATTCCAGCCAATGACTCGCGACTGGGGAAGACCTAGAACGACGAGGACACCTTCAATGGACAATTCTTCCTGCAGTTGACGATAACCCTAATGTCAGCGTCAGAGAAGTTGCTGCTGTACAAGGTAACGTTGACCACGTCACTGCCGGCCGCGGTGGTCTAGCGGTTCTAAGCGCTCAGTCCGGAACCGCGCGACCGCTACGGTCGCAGGTTCGAATCCTGGGGTTTTATTAGAACCACCCCATATTGCTAGACGCGTGAAAGATCTCTTGCGCCCGTCGATTGGTGATGATCGTGTGCTTAGCCACCACTTTCGTCATGCTTGGCCTCCCAGGTCCGCAGACCTCAGTCAGTGCGATTATTGGCTTTGGGGTTACCAGAAGTCGCAAGTTTATCGTGATCGACCGACATCTGTAGGGACGCTGAAAGACAACATCCGACGCCAATGCCTCACCATAAGTCCGGACATGCTTTACAGTGCTGTCCACAACATTGTTCCTCAACTACAGCTATTGTTGAAGAATGATGGTGGGCATATAGAGCATTTCCTGTAAAGAACATCGTCTTTGCTTTGTCTTACTTTGTTATGCTAATTATTGCGATTCTCATCAGATGAAGCGCTATCTGCCGGACATTTTTTGAACTTTTGTATTTTTTTCGGTTATAATAAAACCCCATGTCCTTCCAAGCATGTGTGTCAATTTGTACCTCTCTATCTACATCATTCCGTGATTTAATCAGTTTTCAAATTTATACTGACTTTTTGATCACCTGGTACATGATGAAAAGGCCCTTATTTTTGGAATACTCGTGGCAATTGCAGTTTCTCGCGAACCAATTTACACTGAATTGTTTGCTCAGTGACTCGTGGGCGAAGCGTCTGCCTCCCGCGCGCATCCGACGTCCATCGCGACGCGGGCTGTGGAAACGGCCGTAGCAGAATTTCGCGAGCTGTTAAGTGTGTGGCGGCTCACATATCCCGGGCGAGGAGGCGACCCCGTAAAGTGGCGTATCTGGCGCCCTGGCAGCCGGCCACCGGCGGCACTCGCACCATTGCGGACGCATCGCTAGCGCCACCTTGTTTACGGCGACACGGACCAACAATCTTGCCTGCCGGCGCCTCCACATCCCGCTAACACAAGGCCGCACAGTTGGCAGCCGTCTTCCCGCGTGCAAAAAAAGAAAAGGCCGCTCTCTCCAGCGTTCCGTTATGCCGCTGCGTCGTTGCGACGGTAAACGGAATGTGATTGGAGCGGAAGAGTCTAAGTGCCGGCCGCTGATAAACATCTCGCAGGACAAGGCGATATCGCGACACACATCGGCCACTGTGTCGAAGCACATCCCGTAAAACAGAGTGCACGTATGGATTTTATGACATTGTTAAACCCCTCACCAAGAAATAACTACCGACTTCTTTCATCTCTGACATTTCCCACAATTTTGAGAGGATTATGAGTTCCAGAATAGTATACTACCTGAGCTACAATAAAATCATCAGTAAATAAGAGAATGACATTTACAAATTCACTCAGGACATTCTACAAGTACTGAAAAACAAAGTATCAGTGGCCTAAGGCATTTGACTGTCTGAACTAACAATACTCTGCTAGATGAACTGTGATTTTATGGAACTGACGGTATAGCCAACCAATGGTTAAAATTGTATCGAGCCAAAAGACTGCAGAATGGTGTATTTAGTAAACTAGCTAATGTAATCAGGGAAGATTCTTCGGAAGGTGGAGAAATCAGATGTGGTGTCCCCCAAGGCTCAGTCTTAGGTCCAAAAAATGTGTGTGAAATCTTATGGGACTTTGCTAAGGTCATCAGTCCCTAAACATACACACTACTTAACCTAAATTATCCTAAGGACAAACATACACATCCATCCCCGAGGGAGGACTCGAACCTCCGCCAGGACCAGCCGCACAGTCCATGACTGCAGCGCCTTAGACCGCACGGCTAATCCCGCGCGGCTCTTAGGACCACTATTGTTCCTCATACAAGTAAACCACCTTCCATCTAATATACAACTAGCAGAAACATCTATTTTTTAAAGATGACACTAGTATTGTAATCAATTCATGCAAACAGACAACAAAAGAAATGGCAAACGTGTTCTAAAATGTATCGTTGATTGGTTTTCTGCAAATGGTCTCACTCTCAATTTTATAAAGACCCAACATAGAGAGTTCTGCGAAGGTAGAAGTACTCAAATACAGATTCAGCAGATGCCCATTTGTTGTATAGATTAGCAGATGTTAATGGCCATGGAGCTCAAGATTTGAATCGAGAGAGATTTCCAGAATGACAGCGCAACTGATTGGCTTCTTAGGGAGCACGGTATGCTTCGGCCTAGTATTGGCGATTTGCGGAGGACACCTCAGCTGGAGCAATGAGTTCTACGTGCAGTTGGTGCCAGTCCTAGTTTCAGCGTAAGACAGTTAACTTCAACAAATAGTGTTGACTACATGATAGTCTGGACAGTTCTATATGAGAACGCGCTGTATCCGTACAACCGTGTATAGTCACTATCAGCTGCTTGCCCTGCAGGGTGTACTTTTGTATATGGTTCACTTACTAATGTTTCAACCATCACGCCGGCTGGAGTGGCCGAGCGGTTCTAGGCGATACAGTCTGCACCGCGCGACCGCTACGGTCCAAGGTTCGAATCTTGCCTCGGGCATGGATGTGTGTGATGTCCTTAGGATAGTTAGGTTTAAGTAGTTCTAAGTTCTAGGGGACTGATGACCTCAGGTGTTAAGTCCCATAGTGCTCAGAGCCATTTGAACCATTTTTCGACCCACACGTTGGTGCCAATGGGCGGTTCACGTATGCGACTCCGTTTCAAAGTAGACGACTAATGTATTGAAGAGTTGTAGGAACTGGGCCCTAACATGGAATTAAACAGTTTTCAGATGTATTTCCATGTAACATATTTTGTTCCCTGAGCTGCCGACAGGTGTTGTTGATATACCTCGATGGGGACAGCTGAAAATGTGTGCGCCGACCGGGAATCGAACCCGAGATGTCCTGCTTACATGGCAGACGCTCTATCTATCTGAGCTACCGAGGACACAGATGAATAGCGCGACTGCAGGAACTTATCCCTTGCACGCTTCCCGTGAGACTCACATTCCCAACTGTCCATAATCTACATATATAATGTTCCTAATAGATATGTAAATTGTGGACAGTTGGGAATGTGGGTCTCAGGGTAAGAGTGCAAGGGATAAGTTCATGCAGTCACAATATTCATCTATGTCCTCGGTGGCTCAGATGGATAGAGCGTCTGCCGTGTATGCAGGAGATCCCGGTTCGAGTCCCGGTCGGGGCACACATTTTCAGCTGTCTCCATCGAGGTATATCAACAACACCTGTCGGCAGCTGAGAGTTGCAATTAATTATCATTTATTCTAGAGAAGCTGCACGTTCATCAGTGGTATGTCTCCTTTTGATAACAGTTACTATCTTCATATATTTTCTTCCTCTGCGTGGGAGGAATGTTTCCTGACAGTTAGGCCACATCTTCTTGTTATAACCTGTATGATTCAACAGCTTCTCGAACGCTTATGATTCTTGTAAGTTTTATTTTGTTTGTTATTAAATTTTATTGTTGAATTTCATGTAGTGATTCGTTCTACGAACCTTGGAAATTTCCTCCCCAATTTGATCCTAAGGAAATAGAAAACTGGAAGTATGAAACAAAATAAAAATAGCGAGCAGTTTTTATTTTGGTTAGTAGTGCGGCAGCTATGTTTAATACATCAAAAAACGAAATTTTATAACGAATTTTCGACCAGTGCCAAAGACACGATCCATAGCACGTTATAGTAAAGTTTCAGCAGCATCTGATGGTTAAATTTAAGTTCGGTGTTAACACATTTCTCGATAAATCGACAATACCAGTGCGCAATTTCAATCCACGTATCGTGGCGTATCAAATTCCAAAGGTTTTCTCCTGCTATGTGTGCATTCGGGAGCCGCAGTCGTCTGTGTTTGCAGCAGAGCTCCAGAGCCCCAATGTGGAGCGAGAGACGGCCACACAGTAGCGCGAGTAATATGCGTACGGTTTGGGTGAGGCCGCTGCGGGGTCGGTATGTCGACAAGCGCGCCTCTCTCTCTGGGGCAGCGCGAGCGACGCCGGGCACGGCCGGAAGATAGCGACGAGCTGATAAATTAGCGCCGACCTGGTGCAGGGCCGCACACACTGTATGGAAAACCTATAAATTGGCACCGCGACTGGCGGAGCCGGTCGTGCCTACAGATTTCCAATAGCGCGGCGCCCTGGCGCGCTTCCACGGCGGGGGTGGGACCCTGGGGGCGGAGAGCCGGGGGCGGGGTAACGAGCCACGCTTGCCAGCGTCACCCAACGGCGCGGCGCCGCGAGTTATGGCAGCCAGCGCCCCCGCCGCCGCCGCCGCCGCCGCCGCCGCCGCTTTTCACTTTACCAACAAATACAGTACACGTTCCAGGCGTTATTTATTGCGTCAAGCAGAGACCCCGCCGGGCATCTGGGCGCACAAGCTGCTCCCGATGCTCTTCCCCGCTACCTGCCCCCTGGACACCCCCGGTATCGGACACAGGCCAGCGCCGGAACAGGGGTGTCCATTCTGCAGACACCCTCTGCTCTGTCTGCCGCGTGCTCTATCAGTGGGTACTAAGGGTTGTAACTGCTTAACCCCTACGTCTATCGACTAACTACATTTCTCTTCTTATTATTCACTTCATTAGTCTGCCCCGCTACCCACCCACAGGACACCCGCGGTATAGACAAGGGCTAGCACCACGACAGGGGTGTCCATTCTGCAGGCACAATCTTATTCTGTCTCCTCTGTCGACTGCATTTGTCACCTATCATTCACGTCATCAGTCTTTCGTCATTATTCTGATTACTTGCGTCCTCAGGTCTGCAATATCTTAGGAAGGTCGACACGTTACATCTGGACTATTATTAAGGGTCGATCACGATTTCAGCTGTTACACCATCAAATGACGTATCACTGTGAATTGCTTCATTGCTTATCGTTCCTTTTAAGAAAACACTGTCCTGTGTCAAATTTGTTTATAAATTGTATGCACATAAAAAGAGACGAGCAATTACCACATGAGGAGTTATGTTCTTTTATACAGGGTGTTTCATTGTTCCCATTAAGTGCAGTTCTCACTGAGGCCATACGTTGCAGTAAAGGTCACACGATGTAACGCTTATTTTTGATGGACTCGTGTTCACAGAGGAGCGATATAACGAGCAACAAGACATAGCAGGTGGCAACAGCTTCATCTGTGGTGCGTCTCTGCCAGCTTTGCTGTGGACAACCACCAAATACACAGTGTATCAAAGGATATGTTACGTAATTGTTGGTTGGTAGAAGAATACCATGTGAGCATATTTTGTTAGTAAACGTATTTTCGAAAACGTTTCATTTGCTTGCTAATGAAGGTTCGAGGAGGACAACGGCAGTTTGCTGGCCGGGGTGGCCGAGCGGTTCTAGGCGCTACAGTCTGGGACCGCGCGACCGCTACGGTCGCAGGTTCGACTCCTACCTCGGGCATGGATGTTTGTGATGTCCTTAGGTTAGTTAGGTTTAAGAAATTCTAAGTTCTAGGGGACCTTATAAGTAAAGTCCAATAGTGCTCAGAGCCATTTGAACCACTTGAACAACGGCAGTTAGGGACGCACAAGTTTGGCAAGGAGTAAAGCAGACAACGTGCATTACTGTCAGTAAACAACAGTTTAATTCTCTTATAAAAGGTATTGAATGCAACCGCCTTCAACCCCAAAACATTTTATGTACCACTGATGATGACTTGTCGAACCCTTGGAAGAATTCTTGTCATCTCACGGATGACTCCAACTACTTGTATTTGTCCACACGATCTTGCGGTGACTCCAGTGGTGCCTTGTAAACCAGGATTTTCATGTACCCCCAGAAATGAAAATCCATTTGGGTCTGGTCTAGTGAGCGAGGAGATCAAGGGCTCGGAAAGACATCATCAGGCGATGCACAAAATGTATCGAAGTTGCTGGCGGTCATATTGACTATCTGTAAGTGGATTAAACTGGTGTTTGCTCACAGTAATATACATTCTCTCCATTACTCATTGCCTAGCTTGTGTTGTGCACACTGCATACGTCCTCCTTCACATTTCAGAGACACTAGGACGCAAAAGAAGAACTTTTGAAGGAACACCTATTAGGAAAATATGCCCATATGATGACCTCAGAAGTTAAGTCCCATAGTGTTCAGAGCCACTTGAACAATTTTTTGCCCACATGGTCGCCATCTACCAACGACCACGCCTTGGAACATACATTTCCATAAACACCGTGTGTATCAAAACTGGAGTGAATTTATTGCACTCCTTCCAGCCTTAAAACCAGATTCGATATGTGAGCTACATTTGGTACACAGCATTCTATGACCTAAAGTGCATCAAACGATAACTGACCAGCAACAGCATTTCTTTACATTTTTGCCATGTGGAGCAGCTCAAGTACAAAGGTCAGGTCTCATTGTCTCCATTCTTCAAACTAATTTTACATCCAAAGCATGCATTTCCAGGCATAGATTCCTGATAAAAAATTATCTATTAATTCCGTGCAGCCACTAGAAATCTGTAATACAAATTATTTTATTACTTTGATTTTGCAGGGTTTGTGTGCAAGAATTAACACTAGCCTTTTCTGATACGCCTGCCAACAACGACATAAAACATTTTACAAGTTTCTTTATCAAGAATTAATAGCATATCTACTAGGAAATAGTCTGAAACAAAAGATAAAATAAGTCACTTCTTGAGAGAGAAAGCTAACACTTCTGGCGGCTGAAGGCTGATTAAATTGTCAGTGAGTCCAAATTCAATAAACACACACTTTGTGAAAGTCAAAGTTCCATTGGGAGCAAACCTGACCAGCGGGTAGCCATCTGAAACTTAAACAGGAATAAATTTACAAGTCCACAAGTCGTCCATGGTGACAGCTTCTCTGTCTTTTTTGACATGGAGACCACAAACACTAAACCCATAGCTGACAGCTTCTAGGGATCATGAGGTCACATGTGTATGGCAGTAATGTTATAGAGGCGGGTCTCAAGAGAGTATCTTGATTGGTGGAATCCTTGCAGAAACGGCACTTGCCCCAGAAAACCTCACTCAGAACAAACTGGTCTGTTCTGGCCCAAATTCGGCCCTATATACTCCTCGGTGCGAGAATACGCTCAGGCCTATAATCGATCACATGCCTTGTAGAAGACAATAGGTCTGTATGGTTCATGGCCTCTAGCAGTGCATGGGTCACTTCATCGTGGATGGTTAGAGCATTGCTGTCCCCTGTATGTTAGCCGTCTTTTCAGTACTGAAGTGGTGTTGACTGCTAACATCGTAGGCGTTAAGACACGGTACAGTATCTCCCACTTCCACCCTTACTACTGACCTGCCGCCCCCGCCCCCCCCCCCTTTCCCATTCTACCCTTCACAGAAATCCTCCAAAGTGACGACAGGAGTCAGCGTGGAGGGCGAACCAATAGACGTTAGTAGTAGGGCAGGGAGATGACTCGATTACCGAGGAAATGTCCACTGAAGTTGTGCTCTGCGCCCACGTCGTGGCAGGGCTGGTCATTAGGAGGCGACGGCAGCGCCGCCACGCGGATATGGCCGGCGCCGCGTCCACTGGCCGAGACAAAAGCCGGCGACAGTAAACAGCGGAGGCCCTGTGTCCCTCTGTCTGTGTAGACGCCGCTACGCCGGACCAATATTTGCGCCGCCCTCCTGCGGCACAATTGGGACCGCCCCGGCGACGCCTTTCTTCTCCCATTTCCACCATTCCAGTCACTTTTGTCTGCCCGCTTTACGGCCCCGCGAGTGCGATGCGCGACGACGTCGACGAAAATACTTTGCCGGCATCATTACTGGCGCTCTCTCGCTTATCTCTCCGCGCCCTTTTGCACGCCCTCCGAATGAAATGAGAACTCGGGAGGAGTGCCCGGCTAGGGGCCTTTTACATTTTCGTTTGAAACAGATGTAGAACACTGTGCGGCTATTTGTAAATTATGAACAATCGTGTCTCTTGTGCATGTAGGAGTGAGAGTCGGCGTTTCTAAGTCGTTCGTGGAGGACCGTGTGTGTTCTAGGTCAGGAAAAGTAAATTTCTTTCGTGGCAGGCCTGGAAAGGGGGGGGGGGGGGTGTTCGCTAGGAATCGAGAGGGAACTGACGGCTACTCGGAGCAACAGCAGTGGGAGAAGTTCCTGGTACAAAGTAATGGAGATATGTATTGAGACCAAGTTGTCAGAAAATCAATATGAAGGATGTAAGTTTCCCTATAACCAATATTGTAACCCAATGTCCAGTTTATTAATAACTCGTCGCCCATACGTATAGAAAAGTGCTGCGTGATAGATGTTTGCCGGCCGCGGTGGCCGAGCGGTTCTAGGAGCTTCAGTCCAGAACCGCGCGACTGCTACGGTCGCAGGTTCGAATCCTGTCTCGGGCATGTATGTGTGTGATGTCCTTAGGTTGGTTAAGTTTAAGTAGTTCCAAGTTATAGGGGACTGATGACCTCAGATATTAAGTCCCATAGTGCTCAGAGCCATTTGAACCATTTTTTTTTTTTTTTTTTTTTTTTTTTAGATGTTTGAAGTCACAGAAGGAAGTCAGAAATTTCACGCCCCCTGAGTTCACTACAACATGAGAGATCTTTGTTGTTGTACACGAAAAAATGGTTCAAATGGCTCTGAGCACTATGGGACTCAACTTCTGAGGTCATTAGTCCCCTAGAACTTAGAACTAGTTAAACCTAACTAACCTAAGGACATCACAAAAATCCATGCCCGAGGCAGGATTCGAACCTGCGACCGTAGCGGACTTGCGGTTCCAGACTGCAGCGCCTTTAACCGCACGGCCACTTCGGCCGGCGTTGTACACGAAAAGGAACTACTTACCAATTCGGAATATATAATCATACTGACTTCCCTTAGGAGTATCATCATCAGTCATTTCACCTTGTCCGATAAATACTTATCCATTTTTGCCGTCTTCGGCTAAATCCATCGCAGTTGCCTTGGAATCTTTTCTGATGTTACCTATCCAGCGAACATTGTGTCATTATGCGCCTTTCTTGTGGAGAGGGAAAGACGGAGTTAATGACGTAATGGAAGATCGGCTGATCAATGAGTAGATGACATTGTAAGTCATGGACTGTGTGGCTGGTCCCGGCGGAGGTTCGAGTCCTCCCTCGGGCATGGGTGTGTGTGTTTGTCCTTCGGATAATTTAGGTCACATAGTGTGTAAGCTTAGGGACTGATGACCTTAGCAGTTAAGTCCCATAAGATTTCACACACATTTGAACATTTTTGAACATTGTAAGTCACGTATGTGCGCTTCGACAAATATTTGCAAATTTTTGAAGTGTGGCACTACAGAAGAACACTGTCGATCAGGGGGGTAAAAGGGATAGCTAATGAAGTAGAGAATGGAGCTATGGATTTATGGTACAACATGTGTAAAAGAAGGAATCGGTTGTTGGTACACAGCCTAAGTCAAAAAGCAATCAACAGCCCGGTAACGAAGGGAACTGCGGGAGGTCCATATTATTGGTAGAGTCCATTGTTTGATTGAGCAAGTCAAAATGGATGCAATTGCAGCAGTTACGCGAGGATAAAGAGTCTTGCACACGTTGCTAAAGAACTCATTCAAACCAATCGTCCCAAAAAAAGTTTCCGACAGTGTATAGAGCCCACGAAATTAATAGTCACACAAGAACGTATATGAAACGGAGAGCTATCTGAAAACGTAAATTTTATTCACACACCACAGCGACTACTAGGATTAATACTGTGGGACGTGGAATCTTGCCTTACCTGTGAACTGACCTACTCAGCCATCAAAGAGTTACACGTTGAATTTGAACCATGGTTGGGATTGGCAGTTTCGAAATTCATAACTTATGCCACGTATAAATGTCTTTCTGTGCATTTATTGCGTTCTGCTGGGGTACAAGTTTCAGATTTCAAGAATTCTTTTAATTGCTTTCGCCAGAAACATAACTGTCACATAGGTAACTCGAATCCATAGACGTGAAAGCTCAAATGATGACCAAGCAGGCAAAGATTCGGATACTGCCAACAATGATACACTGCCATGTATGTGTTGCACGACACACCTTTCTATATGAGTGCGTAGCTCGTAATTCTGCTAAAGTCATAAACATATCACTAGTTTCAGTACGTTAGGTTCCCAGTCGCGACTTATTTTTTGAAGTATAATATCATTTACCGGCAATGGTTCAAGCTTTCTTTATCAAAACTTCTAATTTGATTATATCGAAACTGGATACTGAGATGACAAAAATAGTTCAAATGGCTCTAAGCACTGTGGGACTTAACTTCTGAGGTCATCAGTCCCCTAGACTTAGAACGACTTTAACCTAACTAACCTAAGGACATCACACACTTGCATACCCCAGGCAGGATTCGAACCTGCGACCGTAGCAAATAGCTCTGAGCACTATGCGACTTAACTTCTGAGGTCATCAGTCGCCTAGAACTTGGAACTAATTAAACCTAACGAACCTAAGGACATGACACACATCCATGCCCGAGGCAGGATTCGAACCTGCGACTGGAGCGGTCGCTCGGCTCCAGACTGTAGCGTCTAGAACCGTACGGCCACTCCGGCCGGCCACTGAACTCGCGTCCGTTATTCTGTTGTCAGTTGCAACAGTTTCGATAGAAATAAATGAAGAATGCGGACACTTTATATTACTGCAAAGTACGTTGGTTACGTTTAGTGGCGCACCTGGAACGAAGTTTCGAGTTAAGACTCACTATTGTTGAACTTACTAAGGAGAAAGGAGTGCAGGAACGAAAATTAGAACATCCAGAATGGATTGGAGACTTCGCATTTTAAGTAGACTTAACACTGCACACAGTAAAGGACATCACACACATGCATACCCCAGGCAGGATTCGAACCTGCGACCGTAGCAAATAGCTCTGAGCACTATGCGACTTAACTTCTGAGGTCATCAGTCGCCTAGAACTTGGAACTAATTAAACCTAACGAACCTAAGGACATGACACACATCCATGCCCGAGGCAGGACTCGAGCCTGCGACCGTAGCGGTCGCTCGGCTCCAGACTGTAGGGCCTAGAACCGCACGGCCACTCCGGCCGGCGTGAGATGGCATGCGTAGGTCATTCGAACGGCTTCTAAGTCTGATACCGGCCAGCTCTGATGCAACAAAATTTTATGGCCTTGTCTGAGAAACAACGTTGCGTTCCAATCAGTTAACTGGCGTTCTAAGTTCTGCGGCCTCTTTAACGTTTTAGTTCCAGGAATTTGAAGCATATATAACAAATTGACAGAATTTACAATTTTTCCCCAATTTGATGGCGCGAGATCACTGAGAACATTTAACGTAAAAAATTAATACAGAAATATTACGTGGTTGCGGCGAGGAATTAGACTGTCAGCCCTTTCTCTGTGTCATTTCAGGAGAGTTCCTGTCCCATCCTCGTCATATTCATACGAGCTTATGCTCAATCTCAGTTAACCCTCCAACAACCGTTTGGCTTTCTTCGTTGTTGCGGTACAGATGTCTAGTTGCTGCCGTAGTATTTTGTAGCTATCTTTGTGCTCTCGCGTACGATCTATATACCTGTCTTGTAAACTGCTTCTGTTGTTTTCTTTTAATAATCCTTAGGCTTCTACGTCTGTTCCTCGGGAAAGCCTGACTGCTACAGAAATCCCTGTTCTGTCACGATCCGAATTAAACAAGAGAGCTGTTATAGTTTTTCACCTCTCTGAGTGCTAGCCAGCTTGTTGTTGAGAGGCTTTCCACCTGCACTTAAGACGTCTTCCTTAAGCTGACGGCGCTGGAGCACTTCACTTAACGGATCTTATTCACCCACCTGACGCAGCTTCACTGCCACGACCTTGTAAAACGGAGAGAAACTGGTTTGTAAGTCATATAACACCTGTCAGTAGCTCCTGCAGAACATAAATACATTTCTACAGTTAACAAATGGTAGTCTGGCACTTTTCATGTTATCAATTGGCGTAAAACTGCAAGGGGATGTGTAAAGTCAGAAGTACAGTTCTTACGAAGAACACACCGGTGGCTCTTTTTTTTGTGTTCTCTCGGTTGTCGATTAATGCCGAATAGGTTCTCAGGCATGCAATCGGCTCCAGTACTTCTTAAGTAACAGAACCCAGTATGTTGTCCTCGACGGTGAGCGATCATCGACACAAGGGTACCGTCAGGAGTACCCCAGGGAAGTGTGATACAACCGCTGTTATTTTCTGAACACAAACATGACCTAGCGGACATGGTAAACAGCACTCTGCGGCTCTTTGCTGAAGATGCTGTGGTATGTCGGTAGACGTCATTGTTGAGTGATTGAAGGAGTTGGTGTGATGAATAGTAGCTATCTCCAAATGCAGCACAAATGTAAGTTAATGCAAATGAGTAGGAAACACAAACCCAAATATTCGAATACTGTGTAACCTCCCCACACAATATTAAAAATTGAAATTATAATAATTATTATGGAGCCAAGTGTAAACCCCCACAGAAATATTTAAATTACAAACCAAGAACCATGAACCAAGAACCAAGTGTAACCTCCACACAAAAATATAATAATGAAAGTGGACCAAGCGTAAACTCCCCACAGAATAATAATAATTAATTTAAATGAACCATGTGTAAACTCCCACAAAAATAATAATTAAATGAATTTTTAAAGTATTGTAACCTTTGAACAAAATTAATTTTAATGTAACCTCTGAACAAAATTGGCTCCCATTCATAATCTGTGTGCAGAAATGCATTCACATTTAATGTTCCCACAAAATTCTTTTCTCATTTAATGTTAAGTTCGAAACAGAAAAATTCCTAAACACCACAATAATAAAAAAAATTTAGTAATCTGGTAAATTTTATGAGGACAGCAACGCTGCCCTTCGGCCCTGTATTCTGAATTTAAAAAAAGCAAAAATTCTTACCTCAATAAAAACTGCAAATATATCTGCTCTTACATAAAAATTTTCGGCACAGCTTCGTGCAATGCTGGCGTATGTTTTTTTTTTATTCTTGGAAGGAATGATCATGCATTGGACATATTCTTTAAATTGAAATGAATGCTTTTCTTTAAAAAAGTTACTTTATATTATAAAAATTATTATTGGGGCATTTTTTGAAAGAAATCAAATGACAGTTAATATACATTACTAGATATGCGCAAGGCTGCTTCTTTACCTTCTACAACAATACTCATCTTCCAGAGTCCTGACCAGAGTCCCGAGCAGACCAGACAGCCGACACGCGCCGACTACCTCCGACTCACGCAGACTACTCAAGACTATCGCAGACTGAAGACTAAAGCCGACTGACGCCGACTCGCGACAAGCAACAACTAACTACATACTACTCTCTGGTCAGAGATTCTGCCATGCCTCGCCCATCGCCGGCAACACATACGTCTTACAACTGTATTGGTAGTCTGCTGCTTAACGTAGTCAGTTGATTAATAACCTAGGCGTAAGGTTTCAAAACAATATGAAACGGAGTGAGTGTGTAAGGACTGTAGTAGGGAAAGCGAATAGTCGACTTCGGTATATTGTTACAATTTTAGGGAAGTGTGGTTCATCTGCAAAGGAGAGCGCATATACGACATTAGTGCGACCCATCTTTGAGACATTTTCTGGTTCCGGACACTACTTACGGCCGGCCGAAGTGGCCGTGCGGTTAAAGGCGCTGCAGTCTGGAACCGCAAGACCGCTACGGTCGCACGTTCGAATCCTGCCTCGGGCATGGATGTTTGTGATGTCCTTAGGTTAGTTAGGTTTAACTAGTTCTAAGTTCTAGGGGACTAATGACCTCAGCAGTTGAGTCCCATAGTGCTCAGAGCCATTTGAACCCTACTTACGCATCAGAAGCATTTTTTCGGTGGATGTAAAGTGTTAAGGATCATCAAATATTTTCATCGGTAGTTTTATGCTATCCAACCTGTACCTGCGGATTCCGTCCCATAAAGGATAACGAATTCAGTACGTTCTACAAAAAGTCCTGCCTCCAGTCACAAATCTGATACAACGCTCGGTAAGTTGTTACTTGCCTCACTATCACTCTACCCCAGTTTTCTACAATGTTTCCCTAACTTATGGAAATAAATGAGGTGAAACTACATGCCGACAATAGTGGCCGAGCGGTTCTAGGTGCAACAGTCTGGAACCGCGCAACCGCTACGGTCGCAGGTTCGAATCCTGCCTCAGGCATGGATGTGTGTGATGTCCTTAGTTAGATTTAAGTGGTTCTAAGTTTTAGGGGACTGATGACCTCAGAAGTTAATTCCCATAGTGCTCAGAGCCATTTGAACCTTTTTTTTTTTTTTTGAAACTACATGATTCCAGAGACTTTTTCATGTCTCAAACACTTGTGATATATATATTTATAATGTGTGTGTGTGTGTCTGTCTGTATGTGTGTGTGTGGACTGTTGTTCGAGTTTAGGAGGATAAAAATTTTCAAATGTATGTGAAATCTTATGGGACTTAACTGCTAAGGTCATCAGTCCCTAAGCTTACACACTACTTAACCTAAAGTAGCCTAAAGGCAAACATACACATCCATGCCCGAGGGAGGACTCGAACCTCTGCCGGGACGAACCACACAGTCCATGACTGCAGCGCCTTAGACCGCTCGGCTAATCCCCCGTGGCTTAGGAGGATTCCAAGTAGCCTGAGGCGTAAACGGGAATTTGGATTGAGGACGGACGCGTGGTAGGGTAGTCAGTGGTGCAGGTGTGGAAAGCCACTGTGGCGCAGTGGTTAGCGCATCTGCCTAGGGCGATGGGGTCCCGGGTTTGTGTCCCGATCTTGGTACAAAGTTTCATTCGTCATTTCACTTTGCATGAATGCACCATAAGTAAGTGAGAGCACCGCGGATAGTACCTGGAGGACATTGGTTGCTGCCGCGGAGTATTTGCACGGTGCGGGCGCGGCGTTCTTTTTGCGTCACCATGTGAGCGGGGTGCGAGTGGCGGGCAGGGTGTGGGGGTGTGCGGGGTGCGCGAAATGCGCATTCTTCACGAGCACGCGGCCAGCCGCCAGCGCGCGCCCGCCTGATCAAAGGCCTGGCCGCCGCAATTAGGCGGCCACCTTTTATAAACAACAAACAGCCACGCAGGTCACGCGTGGCCGCGGATCACGGCTCACCGCTGCCGGCACTGCGTTTCCTGTCCGCTGCCCCCTGCCCGCTGCCCGCCAACTTAGTTTTGGGACAGGTCGCACGAGTCTGTCATCACACTCGCCGCAACACATTCTCATTCTGCACTGCGACTCAACTGCTTCCCAGTCCAAATGTTCTATGCCAGGAACTGCAATCATACGGTCAGCCGTCGCTGATGATTAGTATGGGCCGCGCTGTAGATCAGTGAGGGGTCTTCGTGTGCGGCTTCCTGACAAGATCTGCAGCTAGTTGTCTAATGCTTAGCGTTGTTCTTTCTAAATCGCTAAGGACCGGGTTCGATTCTCGGCCAAGTCAGAGACTTTCTTCGTTCAGGGACTGTGTATTTGTTGTCACTTGATCGTTATTGACGCCCAAGTCGCTGAAGTGGTGTCCGTACAACGACTATCACCAGAGCGCTAAACAACCCTCCACATACACAGGGTGGCGCACGAAATGTGTTACCATTTTGTTTTTTAATATAAACTTTATTGCCAATAAAATCTGAAAGGAACATATACTACAATGAAGAGCCGCCCAGGAAGATTTGTTCTAACCCAGCACATGCTCAATATGTCCACCATTTTGTTTGCTAACTTCTTTCAAACGAACACTGAAGTGTGTGATTACCCTACGGCACATACCTTCCGTAATTTCACTGCAAGCTTGAAGAATAAGTTCTCTGAGCTCCATTAAATCACGTGGACGTTTCGGGAAAATTTTTTCCTTTAGGTACCCCCCAAAGAACAGAGTCACATAGATTGAGGTCTGGACTATTGGGGGGCCAATTTTGTCCGTCATTGAAGCGACCTGGAAACCTGAGTGAAATGATCCGCATGTCGAAATGGTCGTGTAAAAACTCCAACACAGTCATTGCAGTATGTGGCCTTGCTCCATCTTGCATGAACCACTGCCTGTTGAAGGGCAAGGCAGTAGCAATAAGCCGTGGAATGAAGCTATTGCGAAGCATGCACAAATAACGCTCGCTGTTCACAGTTTCTTACAAGTGAAAGGGTACAATAAGTCCGTGATTGGAAATTGCTGCCCACGGAGTATAATGTTGTCTTTCATGAAGCACTTGTGGGTTTTCAGTGGCCCAAAAGCGTACATTTTGTTTGTTAACCACGCCGTCTAAATGAAAATGCGCCTCGTCTGAAAACCAAACGTTGTTGAGAGTTTCTTCCCTATCCTCCGCCCACTGAGTAAACAGTAGTCTCACCTGCATGTGTTCTTCAGTGAGCTTCTGTGGACAGGTCATCTTGTTTGGGTATATATGGAGGTCACTTTTAAGAATGCGTTGAACGGAGCTTCTGGATATTCCCAGTTGCACTGCTGCCTTTCTACACTATTTCCCGGGACTTCTCTGTACAGCAACTCGTGCCGCTTCAGTATTCTCCGGCGAACAAACAGGCTTAGGACGAGGTCGCTTCGCTTCCAATATTGTTCCTTCCTGTACAAATTTATCGTACAACCTGTGGATGGTGTTATTGCAAGGGAGCCATCGTGTGTTAAACTGTTGTCGAAAACGCCTCTGAATCACAACAAGGCTTTTCGTTTCATGAAAAAGTAACACAATTGCCGATCGTTGCTGTGTCGTCAGTCTTCCACTGTCAGCCATTGCTGCTTACTAGCCTCCTAGCGGCAGTATCGTGAATTACACGTCATTTCGTAACTCATTTGTTGTTCCAAGCTCTTCTGGTATTTCTGTAGAAATCCCAGCGGGATATCTAATGTGCGTTGTAAATTGTGAACGAAACAATTGGTAACACATTTCGTGCGCCACCATGTACATCGTCACCCACATTCGGTAAACAGCTGAGAAATGCATGCGAGAAGGTACCTCCCAGCACACCTGTTACACTGTCCAGTCACATTAATGTGACCAAGTTATCAAAAACCTTAATAACCACTTCTTGCATTGCGGGCCGCTGCGGGACACGAACAAAGAGAGTCATTGAGGTTATTGGATGTGGAGCTATTTGACACCAGTACCGTTGCCATCTTTACTAGGTTTCTCGGATGAAGATCCACGGCGCGAACAGCCCAACTGAGTTGGTGCCACAGATTCTGGATTGGGTTTACATTCCAGTCACGCACGTACACAGCGAGCTGTGTGATACGCAACATTGTCCTGTTGGTAGATGCCTTCATGCTGAGAAAACCAAGCTCCATTTAGGGCTGGACAAGGTCCACAACGATAGATGCATAACTATGTTGATCCATTGTCCCTTACAGAATGACGAGATCACCCAGGGAGTGCTACTAAAACATACCAAGACCAAAATGCTCCTTCCTCAGGCCTTGACTCTTCCGACGATTGTTGCAGGCTGTTTGCTTTAAGACGTTACACGCCGTTGACCTCCCATCTGTGAGTGGTTATTCCACATTGACTTCGAACCTCACATTATCATGACTGGACTATATGCTCGGGCTTCTTTTCGTTCCAGTCTCATATGGAGTGCGAGAATAATGATCGCTTAAAAACTTCTGTGCGCGCTTTAATTACTCTAACATTCACGACTATTTCGTAAGCAGGCTTTCACACAATAGTTTCCATCTGTCTTTGACCGTTTTTAACAACTCTCTGACTCTCTCCCATGGATCGAACAAGCTTCATGTAGGTTTAATATGTCCCAATATTCCTATATGATACAGGTCCCATACACTTCAACAATACCGTCTACAATGGGTGGGGTGAGTGTTTTGTAAGTATTCCACGCTGTGAACTGATTTCATTTGCAACGCGAACCTATGTGGTCATTCCTTTTTGTCCCCCTAAAATCATTTATACCCTTTTATTTGTAGGAGTTGACCAATTCTAACTGTAATTCACTGATATTGTAGTCACAGGATACCACTTTTTACATCTAGCTAAGCGCACAATTTTACAGCCGGCCGGGGTGGCCGAGCGGTTCTAGGCGCTACAGTCTGGAACCCAATCCTGCCTCGGGCATGGATGTGTGTGATGTCCTTAGGTTAGTTAGGTTTAAGTAGTTCTAAGTTCTAGGGGACTGATGACCACATAAGTTAAGTCCCATAGTGCTCAGAGCCATGTGAACCATTTTTTGAACAATTTTACATTTCTGAACATTAAAAACAAACTTTGCACCACTTTCATATTTTATCAAGATCTGACTGAACGTTGTGCAGCCTTTTCCACGCAATGCTTCGCTGCATAATTTGCATAATTTGAGGATAGTCTGAGATAATTATTAATGTTTTTCGCAAAGTCATTAATTAACAACATGAGTAGTAAGAGTCCCAACATACTTCTTCGGTCACACCTGAATTTACTTGTGCATGTGTCAACGACTTCCCATCCAAGACCACATGATATGTGCTCCCTACAAATGAACGACTCAGTCGATTTGCTTCCCTAAAAGTGGCAGACTTCGAGTGATCGGTAGGATACAGATAAAGTGTAGCAGTCAGTCGGCAAATGAGATTTTCCACAGAACACTCGTGCAACACACCCATAATCTGTGGCTGTGAAAGCCAGGGTCGCTTTATTGTAAGACCTTTATTCCAAGTACTGGTTTCGACAGAATCGTGCTGTCATCTTCGGATTGGCATTACACTTTGTTTTATGCTCACATATATGTGTTGTCGACATTTAGAGAATAAAGTGTAAATACATGTAGTCTTTATTTACTGTATTTACTTTTTTCTCAAAATGTCGATGACACATGTGTGTGATGAACATATATGCAAAGTGTAACGTCAATCTGAAATTAACAGCACGATTCTTTCGAGACTAGTAACTGGAATAAAGGTCTCAAAATCAAGCGATATTGACTTTCACAAATAATATATGTACACCTATAAAGAATTGCTCACGTGTGTGGAAGATATCACGGATTATCAAATGGTTCAAATGGCTCTGAGCACTATGGGACTTAACATCGGAGGTCATCAGGCCCCTAGAACTTAGAACTACTTAAACCTAACTAACCTAAGGACATCACACACATCCATGCCCGAGGCAGGATTCGAACCTGCGACCGCAGCGATCGCGCGGTTCCAGACTGAAGCGCCTAGAGCCGCTCGACCACACCAGCCGGCACGGCATATCCAACGTACAACTAGTACCAGCACAAATCGTCTAAAATTTTTAGTAATTCTGTTTCAAGGACACTTGACTGTAGTCCAAGTCATATTTATAAGCATAACGTTTCCTCTCCTTTAACTAGAGCTGTCATGAGACGCCATAAATACTCAGATAGCAGTTTATAGTCTCTAATAATTTCTCCAGAACTAGGGGGCGAGCGTTAGGCATAGGAATATACCACGGGCCACCGCCTAATGCCCGTAAAACCAAATTCACCAAGGATACAAATATCGGCCGCGAAAGACTGCACTGTATAATCTATTGTTTGTTTAAATTAACGATGTGCGTCGACAAAACGCTGAAAATCTCAACTGCCACATGCTTTCCTGCGAAATCCTGCTTACATAGTTTCAAAGACCAGTATAAGTGATGCATTCAGAAGTATGTTTCGGTCACCATGATTACGACTCCCGAAAAGACCTCGACCAGCAGTTACAGCTGGCGCAGAGACATTTAAGGTGTCACACACAAGCGGGCCATATGCAACTGGACGGGAAGAAAACGTAATATGTAGTACAATGAATTATGCCCCCTCCTATTGAATTCTCAGTGTTTTGTAGGATAAAGGTTTAGCTAATCCTCTATCTGACTAGCAAAATGTTTCATACCACAAAACTTTATTTCCCGCGGTCTGTATATCGTGGAAGAGAGGTCGTGGACAGGTTTCCTCAAATGAATTAAAATCGTTGAAATGAAACGAATAGGCGCCAGCATGAAACCAGTGTAGGAGCAATAACATAATATTAGCGGTAACGTGTCAGATTTCTTTTTATCCAGTAGTCCGCTCGACGTGTTTTGCTCGAAATAGGAGGGACACAGAGACGATAACTGGAGACGTGTGGGCGGTTCACGCAGCGCCTCTGCGCTAAGCGTTTTATTTCCTCAAGACACCTGTTGTGTCGCCTGCCATCCCTCACCACAGCCCCTCTGTCACTTTCTGTTGACACGCCGTTCCCCGGAGCCTCTGACACCAAATCTCGGCCCCCGGCTGATTTTCTCCAGGGACAAGGAACTCGTGACGTCAGACTTCCATGCCACTAGCGGGCTATTAAAGATTGTCGCTGGCATCCGTACACAGACTCTCTCTCAGACTGCGAGTTACAGTAAGTTATATGCACAACACCAGCAGTTACTAAAAATTATTATGGTTCAAGTTAGAAGCGGCCATATGACACAGATTGTCTAAACTACTGTCATTTTTTATCTTACCCGTCGTTCCTTAGTTGCTTCTACATCTCTGGATTTTTTGATACGTAATCCACCTATGATAATGAAAGTCTGGTTTGTTCTGTGCCATACGTAGTTCGCTTTCTTTCTTTTTTCTCCAGTGGCCTCTAACATACGTTTCTTTTATGTAGAAAATAACTCCGTTACCCAATGATTCAAAATGTATGTTAAAATATTACAGTTTTTTTTAATTCTCCCATTATTAGATAAGAAACATCTCTTTGGAGCGCAAGTTTCGTAACGTTAATTTACTATTTAGTCTTCATACGATTTTGTGATATTATTGCTCCATATGTATCGACCTAGGGTCTTACATAGGTGGTTTAAGTACACCCTGATGTCCGACTTCCGGCGTTTCAGAACACAATTCAAAAAGGGTTCAAATGGCTCTGAGCACTATGGGACTTCACAGCTGTGGTCATCAGTCGCCTAGAACTTAGAACTACTGAAACCTAACTAACCTAAGAACATCACACACATCCATGCCCGAGGCAGGATTCGAACCTGCGACCGTAGCAGTCGCACGGTTCCGGACTGCGCGCCTAGAACCGTGAGACCACCGCGGCCGGCAGAACACAATTCACTAGAACACAACTGACTCTGCATGTTTTTTGTATGTGCTTACTGTATATCGTGCTGCCAATTGTCGTTCTGTGTGTTCTTTTTTTATGTTGTGGTTTCTCTACGTATTTTGATACTTGTATGTGTGTGCGTCTGTTATTGAGTGTGTTTTGAAGCCTTCTCTGGGAAAAGGGTGAAAACTGAGTGGATATAATATTTTTAAGTGTCTGTGGTTGGGTCAAATAGTTATTATTCAGTCTGGCTAGGTTATACAGCCGGCCAGGGTGGCCGAGCGGTTCTAGGCGCTACAGTCTGGAACCGCGCGATCGCTACGGTCGCAGGTTCGAATCCTGCCTCGGGTATGGGTGTGTGTGATGTCCTTAGGTTAGTTGGGTATAATTAGTTCGTAGTTCTAGGGGACTGATGACCGCAGAAGTTAAGTCCCATAGTGCTCGGAGCCATTTGAACCATTTTAGGTTATACATCTCAGTTTGTTATTGTTTTAGTGGTTAACATGATCAGTGAGTTAGTTTGGTCATCTATTACTTTGTTGTTCATTGCTAGAGCGCTATATTCGTAGAAGTTTTTCTACAATGTTGCGAGGTTTTTGTTGTAACTGCCCATCCTGAAAATTTTAATATCCTATTTCACGTTATATTTTCTGCTCCTATGCTTTACTTAGATTGTTTAGGAAACGTAGAACGGCTGTTTTCACACTTGTAGCTTATGATTTGTATTTTGTATCTAGTTTTGAATCGTCCGCCTGACGTCCACAAATACAGTCTAACTGGTATACATCAGCACGGCATACATCAGCACCTTGGTATTTATTTGGTTCTTCTGTTGGTCTTTGTAAATATGACTGGAGTGTGTTTCTTGTTGTGTGTGCTTTGTTTAACTCTTGTTTCTTCAATATCTTTACTACTGTATGTCTTGATTTGTGTTTGTATGTTAAAGACTATCATTTGTTTTCGGTAGTTATGATAAGGCTGTTCCTGCTCTCTGTGTTTCTGCGTACTACAGCGTTTGTACTGCTTGTGCATTTTTCTGGAGCTTGTGTCCACTGCTAATTTTCAATTCTATTTAATTTTGTTTTGGTTTTGTGGTTGCGTCTTTGTACTATGTGGCTATTATGTCCATTGTTTGTTACTATGAACTGTACTGTTTTCAAATATTTTGCATACATTTCTCTTCCCAGTCGGATTTTATTGTCTGCGTATCACATGCTGGTGGTTTTGTGCGCCGTTTGATGTGAGAGTATAAAGTAGTTGCCGCACTGGTTTATAGCTTTTAGTGGTGTACAGTTTATCAGAGTTGTTGAGCACAGCCTAACAAATTGAGTATCGCTGTGCCCATCTCTGTCATCCTGTATAATTTTCGTCTTCTACGGCTCCTTGCTTTTAGTGGTGTACGGTTTATCAGAGTTGTTGAGCACAGCCTAACAAATTGAGTATCGCTGTGCCCATCTCTGTCATCCTGTATAATTTTCGTCTTCTACGGCTCCTTGCTTTTAGTGGTGTACGGTTTATCAGAGTTGTTGAGCACAGCCTAACAAATTGAGTATCGCTGTGCCCATCTCTGTCACCCTGTATAATTTTCGTCTTCTACGGCTCCTTGCTTTTAGTGGTGTACGGTTTATCAGAGTTGTTGAGCACAGCCTAACAAACTGAGTATCGCTGTGCCCATCTCTGTCATCCTGTATAATTTTCGTCTTCTACGGCTCCTTCTGCTACCGTGAAATTATTTCCTGATGTCATAACAGATGACCTAGCACTCTGTTCAGTATTCTTAATAGCTTTTCCATCATATTTCTTTCCTCTGTCTTATTCGGTGGTATGCATAACGTTTTAATTATCTCCTTTTCGAAGAAACTCAAGCTGCGACCAAAATCCTGAAGTTAGTCCTCTACGTTATTTATTCCGCAATGCGACAAAGTTTTGTCCACGATGGATTACTTTATGCAGACCTTGGTTGTAAATTTCTGCATTTTGTGATACGTTCCACCTCGAAAGTCATCTCGAAGTCGTTCTTGAAATCTCTGCCACGCAATGGAGGAAGGGTAATATTAGGGAGGGGGATGGTTTAAGGGAAAACTGCAAAATCTGATAGCTTAAAAAAATGGTTCAAATGGCTCTGAGCACTATGGGACTCAACTGCTGAGGTCATTAGTCCCCTAGAACTTAGAACTAGTTAAACCTAACGAACCTAAGGACATCACAAACATCCATGCCCGAGGCAGGATTCGAACCTGCGACCGTAGCGGGCTTGCGGTTCCAGACTGCAGCGCCATTAACCGCACGACCACTTCGGCCGGCTCTGATAGCTTAAAGTAGCAGCATGTTTGATTATGACTAAGGAGGAATGAGCTGGGGCGTTTTTGTGGAGCAAACAACACGCATTAGAGGGCTTTCTGCGACGTTTCGTCTTGACAGCCTTCTGAAAAATGAAGAGATTTCGATAGTAAGTTCCTAAACGAGTACACTCTGTTAGCCCAAAAACATTGCGGACGCCAACAAACACTTGTTTGTCAGTCCAGGTATTTACAAGACTTTTGTAAAATGTTATCCAAAGAGCAATGTGTTTGACTACACAAATAATTCCATTAAATTATTTCGGTTTCTGGTTTAACACATATGTGCGAACGTTTTTTGTAATTTTTTTTTATGTAACGAAATTGACAAAATCCTATTAATGGTCAGGTTTAAGAAGGTAGACCAGGGTAAAATATTTGTTTCAGTCTAACTTTGTAATTGGCTTACAGTATTCATTAGAGAGAGTATTTCTGAGAATCATTCGTATATAGTGTACCATAAACGTTAAAATGTGTTAAAAACGCGATTTACTGATTGGGGGTCTGGCATTCCGAGCTCTTGAATGCAACCAATGTAATACTATGATAGTTACCGATGAAGCAGGGGTCGTCCTAGTTTCGAACAGTATCACAGAGGGCAAGAGTATCAACTAAAATACTATTCTCAGCAAGATTTCTCTTCGTAACACGATTCGTTTATCGTAAACAGTCTGAACGCACGTCCTTGTCTCGTGTCGGCTTAACTTGTAATTTCGCTTGTTTTTATACGAATTAAAATGAGAATTGTTGGAAATGACAGACGTATTTATACGGACAGAAAAGGTTCAAAAAATAATCCCATTCGTGGAAAAAATTCTTCCATTGGTAAGGGGAAGCCAGTTAATCGATATTAAAAATGAATGTCTCGACATCGGGGAAAAACAGGTCATGTACATATAGTCTGCGGCCGCGAGCTCGGCTCTAGTTCACCACCGGCAATAGAGGGTGAAGCTTTGAAAATGCCAGCCACTCGTGCTGGCGAAGCTTCAGTAAAATCATTAGATGAACGTCGGCCGAAGAACCCGAGACAGAAGCCAATAGGCAGTTTGTCAACAAGTGGCCACGAGAGCCTTAACAATTTTGTATTAGAAAATATCATCAGTTCGAAGCAGTTTTCGAAACATGGATTCGAACCTGCGACCGTAGCGGTCGCGCGGTTCCAGACTGAAGCGGCTAGAAACGCTCGTCCACACAGGCCGGCTTAAAGGTATACAGTATAGGTATAAAGTCAGTTTTGTAATGTGTTTCTTATTTTATTTTTGAAAAGAAGATCATGAATATCGATTCCAAAATCGATCATCATCTTGGGCTACACCTCCCCCGCCATCCCCACCGCTAACAGATTTTAATCTGCGTAACTCACTGTGTATCATGAGACATAGTTCTACATATATTACATTTTCTAAGGTCGAAATGTGTACAAACCTATAATGTACTTATTCATTTAAATAATAAAACTTATTGCTTCTGAATAAAAGTAAAAAGTTAATTAAAAGACGTGATACAATACTGGTTATAAAAGTATGGTGTGACATTCGCCTCTTAGAAGCAGATATACAGTGTTTCAAAAACGTCTTCCCAAGTTTACCGCATGTTCACTCTTCGGCATACAGCCGTCTCGCTCACACACCTTTTCGGAATACCGCAACGGTGAGCAAGCAGCCGGCCGGAGTGGCCGAGCGGTTCTAGGCGCTACAGTCTGGAACCGCGCGACCGCTACGTTCGCAGGTTCGAATCCTGCCTCGGGCATGGATGTGTGTGATGTCCTTAGGTTAGTTAGGTTTAAGTAGTTCTAAGTTCTAGGGGACTGATGACCTTAGCAGTTAAGTCCCATAGTGCTCAGAACCATTTTTTGAACCATGAGCAAGCAGACTATGTGGCGCTCGCGCAGCACTAGCAAGCTCCGGGAAGCACAATCCTTGGCCAGCCCTGTTCTGGCACCTGAGACGCCTCGATTCTTACATTCCTTGTTGTTTCCACAAATTCCATGTCACGCTTTGATACTGCACGGTGTTCCAGGCGTACATTCCCGGAAATTTCGTTCTCAAATTGAGACTTGTCCTTCCTACCAAGCCTCATCGATTACATACTGTAGCGTAGTATAGATTCGCAAAGTGGAGAAAAAAAATGATCCCACTCCTCTGATTAGCGCTAAATGCTTTGCCGGTGAGTCGCACCTGTCGTGGTCATTATGCTGATGGGGCAATCGCGGTATGCTGGGCCCGCCATGCGCTCATTGTGACATGCGGGCTGCCGTACAAAGGCCGTGTGGACACTGGGAGAAACGCCCGCAGTCAGGGGGTGTGCAAATAAAGGGCGTAGTGGGGCCTACACGTACCTGCCGGAACCACGGGATGTGTCGAACGTCAGCTGTTTCCACAAGCCTCTTCTACCGCTATGGAACGTCATAACCCTGGAAATGTGCATAAAAATGAAGAACAGCTTAATGAGTGAGCAATACAAAATCAACGATATCTACAAGAAATGAGATTAGAGATACAGGGGTTGGACAAGAATATGGACGCACAGCGGTAAACGCATGCTTGAACACAAATGCAGACGCTAGCCAAGTGTGCAGGTAGCGCTGTACTATTCGACAACAAACGGCAAATGTTCAACTTGCGTGAAATCTTATGGGACTTAACTGCTAAGGTCATCATTCCCTAAGCTTACACACTACTTAACCTAAATTATCCTAAAGACAAACACATACACCCATGTCCGAAGGAGGACACGAACCTCCGCCGGGACCAGCCGCACAGCCCGTGACTGCAGCATCAGACCGCTCGACAAATGCCGCGCGGCACGACAAACGGCGCCTGTGCGACGTTCTCAATACGTTGAAAGTTTCATTCGTGGTCACAACAATGTTCTGTGTAGTTGTGAGTGCATTGTAACGGAGCTACGTGAAGTCGAACTTGAGAAAATGGTTGTTGCTCGTATTGTGGGTGTTTCCGTAGCCGAGTGTTTGGTGTTTCAAGGGGCATTGTGCTGAAGATTTTGTACCTCATACGGGGAAAGCGGGAATCATAGCCCGCTGTGTAACAACGTGAACGAAAGTGTGTATTGAATTACTGTGATAGACGGTCATCAAACGGCGTTGTAATGAAAAGTAAGAGGGCGACACCTGCAAAAGTCATTCCAGAAATGTACGTTGCACTCCGAAGCCTGTCAGCACAACACAACACGAAGAGACATCTTGGGTTGTCGGGTGTTCTGCCGGATATCAGCGTCGTACTTGCACGATATTTCGGTCACGTAGCTCGGGACCTTCATCAGGTCGCACCTGATGAAGGTCCCGAGCTACGTGACCGAAATATCGTGCAAGTACGACGCTGATATCCGGCAGAACACCCGACAACCCAAGATGTCATTAGATCGCCGGGAAAGCCTGAAGAGTTACAACACGAAGAGAGTTTCCTATCCAGGGAATTACAATGCGAGATGAAAATGGAAATGCAGTGTGGCTAGGGCCTCCCGTCGGGTAGACCGTTCCCCTTTGCAAGTCTTTCGAGTTGACGCCACTTCGGTGTCGATGGGGATGAAATGATGATGAGAGGGACAACACAACACCCAGTCCCTGAGGGAAGAAAATCTCCGGCACAGCCGGGAATCGAACCCGGGCCGTTGGTATGACATTCCGTCGTGCTGATCACTCAGCTACGAGGGGCGGACAGCGCGAGACAGTATTCCAAAACCAATCATCCGTGATGCAATTGCCCGTAACAGGAAAACGTGGTGCCAAAGCCGTGAAACCTGAACTATGAAGCAATGGAAGGAAGTCATTTGGAAAGATGAGTTTTGCTGCACACTGGATCCAGTTTCTGGCCGAGTTTACATTCCAGCAGTGAAACATTGCTGGGGTCTGGTGACTGTTTGGCCAGCCATGTCTTGGTATTCCATGAGCGCCATGCGTTGCATGCAAGATCGCATTACTGCCCAGGATTACGTGGCCATTTTGACCAACCGGTTCCATCCCATGGTACAATGTTTGATCCACATGGTGATGCGGTGTTCCAGGATGACAAGGCTCCTGTTCACACAGCTCGCGTCGTCCAGCAATGGTTGTGTGAGCACGAAGATGAATTTTCTGATCTCTCCTAGCCACCACGGTCACCAGATTCAGTACTATTGATCCGTGTCGTCTATTCTGGAGATAACAATGAGTAATCGTTGCCCAACTTGATCATAATTTCCTGAACACGTACATATTTTGCAGAAAGAAAGGTGTACGACTCCCTTGAAAACCATACAGGATCTGTATTTAGCGATTCCGAAACAAATGGAATCTGTTTTGAATGCCAATAGTTTTTACATTCCTTATTAGGCTTGGTAATGTGTAGTATTTTTGCTGTTTCCATATTTTTTCCACTCGCTGTAAATACCTTGACAGAATTCGGGACCACATAGTGGAAGAAGTGAAGGAATTCTGCTTCTCTGGAAGCAAAATTATATTGAGTTACAATCGTATGAATTGTTGGATGTGAGGTCCGCCAGTTATGCAAAACACCGTTTTTTCTCAGTACCCAAACATGTTTCAGCAGTGGGTTTTCGGTTTTATTTTTTCTGTAATGTGAACATTTTTGTTAAGTGATTATAAAATTATGTGCATCTTTAGTTTAAACAAAAGATCGTTTCCATTTGTCAACAGCTTTACATTTGGTGTGCATGAATTTTCTGGATCTCTTGTGTGTTAATTACTACAGGTAGCTTTTCATCTGCAACCAAACGATGTTGATGAGAAAGTTTTTGCTGGGAGTTAACCTATCTTCTAGAATGTAATTTAGTTTGTCGTGATGTTTTCGCCTGTTTATATACGCGCATCAGAGACGAGCTACGGTGCACGTATGTTGCAGCAATGCTCTCAAATAGAAACTCTCTGGCCTCCCGTTATACAAAATGACTGAAATGTCAACCGCGCATACAATGACCCATTGCGTGACCCAGCAATGAATACAGTGACGGGTCAGTACGTAGTGCAGCACTTACAAAAATAATTCGACGCCAGTGCTTCCTTTCCCGCTGCTTACTGCTACCCGCGTCGCGTCACGCGATATTGGAATCACCGGCGCGACGTGTCGTGTGTCTGGTTGCATTGCCAGAAGGCGACCTCGCAGTGCAGCGCAGCTCCGGACTTAATAGGACAAAAGCTCGGCCGGCTTTTTGCACTGCGACGCGTCGCGTGCCGGCCGTGTCGTGGCCAGGTAGCCGGTAGCGGGAAGCGGGTGGCCAGTCGCCAGCCGCGGCCGCCTGATTGATGGCGACGTCAAGATTTTGTCTCGGGATTCTATTACGGCCATAATTGCGTTCCTGGCCTGTCGATGTATTGCCTCGCTGTCCAGGGTATACGGCAAGCCGCCGTATAACGGGATGGCCCGGCGATGTGGCTGGGCAGATCCGCCCTTCTGCGGCAAAGAGCTGCCACAGGGGCGGCCTCATCCAGGCCTACTGCAAGACGTGTAAGAACGCCGTGATAAGAGATGAAATTGCAGTAGACAAGCTATAAAAGTTTATGGCATATTTATTTGTTGTTTCAATAGTTACAACATTAAAATATAGAGATAACGAGAACCCTCACACGCGCTGCAGGTGGAACATTCGTTGAAATGAGGCGCTTATTTGTTCATTCCGTAGGTACACAGTACCGATAGTAATGCTCAAAACGGGGAAAGAAGTCATGCAAACCTTTTTTTCTGAAAAGGAAAGTTAACACACGGTACTGTAGGACGTCTTGCTTATTTACGCTACTGGCCATTAAAATTGCTACACCACGAAGATGACGTGCTACAGACGCAAAATTTAACCGACAGGAAGAAGATGTTGTGATATGCAAACGATTAGCTTTTCAGAGCATTCACACAAGGTTGGCGCCGGTGGCGACATCTACAACGTGCTGACATGAGGAAAGATTCCAACCGATTTCTCATACATAAACAGCAGTTGACCGGCGTTGTCTGGTGAAACGTTGTTGTGACGCCTCGCGTAAGGAGGAGAAATGCGTACCATCACGTTTCCGGCTTTCATAAAGGTCGGATTATAGCCTATCGCGATTGCGGTTTGTCGTATAACAACATTGCTGCTCGCGTTGGTCGAGATCCAATGACAGTTATCAGAATATGGAATCTGTGGGTTCAGGAGGGTAATACGGAACGCCGTGCTGGACCCCGACGGCCTCGTATCACTAGCAATCGAGATGACAGGCATCTTATCCGCACGGCTGTAACGGATCGTGCAGCCACGTCTCGATCCCTGAGTCAACAGATGGGGACGTTTGCAAGACAACAACCATCAGCACGAACAGTTTGACAACGTTCGCAGCAGCATGGACTATCAGCTCGGAGACCATGGCTGCGGTTACCCTTGACGCTGCGATGGTGTACCCAACGACGAACCTGAGTGCACGAATGGCAAAACGTCATATTTTCGGATGAATCCAGGTTCTGTTTACAGCATCATGATGGCCGCATCCCTGTTTGGCGACATCGCGGTGAACGCACATTGGAAGCGTGTATTCGTCATCGCCATACTGGCGTATCACCCGGCGTGATGATATGGGGTGCCATTGGTTCCACGTCTCGGTCACCTCTTGTTCGCATTGACGGCACTCTGAACAGTGGACGTTACATTTCAGATGTGTTACGACCCGTGGCTCTACCCTTCATTCGATCCCTGTGAAACCCTACATTTCAGCAGGATAATGCACGACCGCATGTTGCAGGTCCTGTACGGGCCATTCTGGATTCAGAAAATGTTCGACTGCTGCTCTGGCCAGCACATTCTCCAGATCTCTCACCAATTGAAACGTCTGGTCAATGGTGGCAGAGCAACTGGCTCGTCACAATACGCCAGTCCCTACTCTTGATGAACTGTGGTATCGTGTTGAAGCTGCATGGGCAGCTGTACCTGTACACGCCATTCAAGCTCTGTTTAACTCAATGCCCAGGCGTATCAAGGCCGTTATTACTGCGAGAGGTGGTTGTTCTGGGTACTGATTTCTCAGGATCTATGCACCCAAATTGCGGGAAAATGTAATCACATGTCAGTTCTAGTATAATATATTTGTCCAATGAATACCCGTTTATCATCTGCATTTGTTCTTGGTGTAGCAATTTTAATGGCCAGTAGTGTATTTCTTGCTACTTTTGTTTCTCTCGGTAATTAGTGCTTGGACCATCCATACCTTCTTCATCACTTTTGAAACAAAATTTTCCGATGGGTCCTTAGTTGACAGAGTGTTTCTTTTCTAAATAGACGCTCCTCAGTAATTTATCAGTCTTCTGAGTGATTACACGCGGCCCCATGCGAATTTCTCTCGTGGGCCAATCTCTTCATCTCTAGCACTTGCTGCCTACGTCCTCAATTATTTACTGGAGGAACTCAAATCTCTGTCTTCCCATGCAGTTTATGCCATCTACAGCTCTCGGATATGTATACATGTTATTCCCTGATATCTATTCCCACATGTCATATCATCCTGCCTCTTCTCCTTGTCAGTGTTTAATATGTGTTCCTGCGTTCACTGATTCCGCAGATAACTTGCCCATTGCTTAGCTTATTAGTCCACCTGTTTTTGAACGTTCTTCGGTAGAACCACGTCTCAAACTCTTCGATTCCTTTCTGTTGCGACTTTCCACAGACTACGATTCGCTATCATACAATGCCGTGCTCCAAACGTACAGTCTCAATAGTTTCTTCCTTAGATTAAGAGCTATGCTTGGTATCACTAGACTTCTATTGCAAAAAATGTCCTCTTTTTTCTATGCTACTCTGCTTTTTTATATCCTCCTTGCTTCGTCCGCCACAGGTTATTTCACTTCAAATACGCAGAATTTCTTAACTTCGTCTTCTTCGTAATCACCATATTTCACGTTAAGTTTCTCAGCACCAGATTTCTGTGGCTTCTCATTACTTTGGTCTCTTTTTATTTATTTTCAATCCACATTCTGTATAATTTAGCATGTCCATTCCATTCAATAGATCTTGAAAATCTTCTTCACCTTCAATTGTGGGTACCAATGTCATTAGCGAATCTTCTGATTGATAACCTTTCACCCTGAACTTTAACCCAACTCTTGAGCCTTTCTTTTACTTCCGCCACTGCTTCTTTAATGTATAGACTGAGCAGTACAGATGAAAGACGGCATTCTTGTCTTACACCATTTTTAATCTGATCACTGCGTTCTTGGTCTTCGACTCTTATTGTTCCCTCTCGCTTCTTGTACATATTGTGTACTACCCCGGTTTCTCTATAGCTTATTCCTATTTTCCTCAGAATCAGAACATCTTGCACCTTTTTACATAGTCGAGCACTTTCTCTAGATCTACAGATCTTACGAGTACGTCTTGACTTTTCTTCAGTCTCGTTTCTATCATCAAACCCAACGCCAGAACCTCCTCCCTGCTGCCTTTCGCTTTCCTATAGCCAAAGTGATCGTCATCTAGTAGATTCTCAATTTTCTTTTCCATTTCTTTAACTTTTATAAGACTCGCGGTTAAATACCTTTCATTTATCTTTCTTTATTTCTCGGGGCCTTTGTCCCACTCCAACGCGGGGTCGGCTGTGTTATTACGGATTTGGCAGTGTTAATTGCAGAGGGTGGCCGGATGCCCTTCCTGCCGCCATCCCGAACCCCCCAGGACTGAAGTAATGTACCCCAGCTGTCTTCGTCTAGTGTAAGTCATGAAATAGTGCGAACGTTTTCAAATGTCTGTGAGTCGTGTAACTGAGGCGGAACTAGGGGACCAGCCCAGTATTCACCTAGCGGGATGTGGAAAACCGCCTAAAAACCACATCCAGGCTCGTCGGCATACCGGCCCTCGTCGTTAATCCGCCGGGCTGATTCGATCCGGGGACGGCGCGCCTACCCGATTCCAGGAAGCAGAGTATTAAGCGCTCTCGGCTACCATGGCGGGTTAAATATCTTTTATTTGTCTGAATAGGGCTGGATGTAATGTTTGACTGTCAGTAACTTCAGGTAATTATACCACATATGATGAGATGTAATACTTTTCGAATATTAATGCCTTACCCATGAACCCACTGTCGTTTCTTATGCTCTTATACCGCAGTACGTTTATCTCGTAGACGATGTAAGTAGGCTGTTTAGGTTTTTTTATTGGTAACGCTACGTAGCGCTCAGTATGCAAATCACTGGCTGTGCTGCGTGCGGTCTGTAGCTGATTGGCATTGTAGTGTTGGACAGTTGGAGGTGAGCCGCTAGAAGTTGTGTATGTGGGGAGAGAAATGGCAGAATTTTGAGAACGGACGATCTGGACGTGTGTCCATCAGAAAGAGTAAATTTGTAATATTGGATATCATGAACTGATACATATATATGATGACTTTGGAACATTATTAAGGTAAATACATTGTTTGTTCTCTATCAAAATCTTTCATTTGCTGACTATGCCTATCAGTAGTTACTGCCTCCAGTAGTTAGAATCTTTTATTTAGCTGGCAGTAGTGGCGCTCGCTGTATTGCAGTAGTTCGAGTAACGAAGATTTTTGTGAGGTAAGTGATTCATGAAAGGTATAGGTTATTATTAGTCAGGGCCATTCTTTTGTAGGGATTTTTGAAAGTCAGATTGCGTTTCGCTAAAAATATTGTGTGTCAGTTTAGTGTTGATCAGAATAGGTAAAGAGCGAAATGTCTGAGTACGTTCAGCTCTTCTCAGCTGTTTGAAAATCAAACAATGTAAGAGGTTTGTCAGCACAGCCATTCATTAATTTTTCTATGGGGACGTTTCAACGAAATGCAGTCGATAAAATGACTGAGTGGTCTCGAACACTATTAGTATGTATTTTAAATGCAGCTTAAAGGAACCTTCTACAAACTAAGGCTCCACTCATTATTAACTACCTATTAAGCTTTGACTGTTTTCTTTTTCTTCGGAACCTTTTGGAGTATTAATATTTGTTCCTGTGTGCCTTTTGTAGCTTCCATAAGTGTATATCAGGTATCGTGAAACGTGAAGTCGTAGGTAAATCCCGTGCCGCCGCGTGCTGTACAGTCTTGCTACACGGTCTCTTTGACTGTGAATGCAGGCGGTTCAGAGTGCAGTTGTTGGCCTCTGCGCAAGGTTTTAGTATCGGACACGCTCTGTCAGCCGTGGTCGTGTAGAGGCGACGTCAGCTCGGGGCAGAGGCAGATGGGAACGCGAGCGACAGGCAACACGCTCGCCGCTGACCGGCAGTTAAAGCTCACGCCGGGGATGAAAAGGGGGGAGGGGGGGTCTGGCCTGGGGATCTCGGCTAACAGGTTGCGGCAGCCGACCGGGCCCATAAAAATTCATGACGGCCCTGTGACACGGCGGCCGCTGCCTGCGTTTAACATTCTGCCGCGAAACGGACACCGAAGGACGCGCAGCTCGTGCCGGAACCGATTCATGGCCGCCGACATGATGGACCCACCGATGGACACGGCGGCGCTTAGCCCGGCCAGGCTGTAAGACTGACGTGACACGAGAGAGACCAGACTTGATGCGCGTGCCAAAATGCGATCTCTCTACGCCTCTGATTTAACTGGTGTATTGCAAGATAGCAGCTCTTTTATGAAACGTGTTACCTTTCTTTATCTCTCTTACTTCTGCTATTCCTGTTAGTTTTTTCCCCTGTTCTCGTTTTTCCCTTTTAGTGTGATACCCTTTTTTCCGTGAAGCAGATGTAATTTGAATGCTACATCTATACATATTATAAAGGCAAGTTGTAACCTCCCCCTTACTAATCGCCCTATCCTGCTTGCGATATAAAATATGAACGTGGATCGCGTGTATACCTAATGGAATTTTTCTGATTGGATAAGGCTTTCTTTCCCGAAGAAGTAATACCGATAAGTAGGGGGAAAGTGTACAGAAAAAATGGTTCAAATGGCTCTGAGCATTATGGGACTTAATTTCTAAGGTCATCAGTCCCCTTGAACTCAGAACTACTTAAACCTAACCAACCTAAGGTCATCACACACATCCATGGCCGAGGCAGGATTCGAACCTGCGACCGTAGCGGTCGCGCGGTTCTAGACTGTAGCGCCTAGAACCACTCGGCTACCCTGGCCGATGGAAAGTGTACAACCGATCTTTATATTAAAAAAAATAAAGACCCACCTCGATTGCGAAAAAAGCACCTAGCGTTAAGTGTTAATCCAGGTTTCGGCCTAGATAACTACACCTTCTTCAGAACAACAATATTCGTATGCGCATGCGCATTCTAGT
The DNA here is from genome assembly GCF_021461395.2 of Schistocerca americana. Classification (NCBI taxonomy): domain Eukaryota; kingdom Metazoa; phylum Arthropoda; class Insecta; order Orthoptera; family Acrididae; genus Schistocerca; species Schistocerca americana. The sequence goes on along the minus strand of NC_060122.1, from coordinate 174,168,260 downwards.
AACTTCCCTTGTCTTGCGCTTGTGCATAGATAGCGGGTCAGGCTTGTAAGTGAGCGACCATTTGTAGTTGCAGTTTATGGCGGGTCATGGCCCATCGAACATACGCCGGTGTGAGGTGGAATGTACACCATTAAGTTAAGTAGTGGTTTTGACTTTGTACATACGTACTGTTTGTGTTTTCCTTTTCTTTTTCGTTTATAAATGTATAGCTATGGTGTTCTTTAAATCATTGACAAAGGACTTCTTAGGCACTTGTGGATTTTATTGCTGTTCTGAAGAAGGTGTAGTTATATACGCCGAAACTTGGGTTAACACTTAACACTAGGTGCTATTTTCGCAATCGAGGCGCGTTTTTAGTTTTTTAATATATTAACCAACGATTGTTGACACGCTGCGATGTTGAAGGTTCTTACAACCGATCTTTCTGATCGGAAAGTCTGCTAAAAATAGAAAAGTAATTAAATCGAACAGGGCTACTATTTGGAAAAATGAAAGTTATTGTGTGCATTCACTCACGAACAACACCGGACAGAAAAGGGGTACCACTGATCATGAATCCAAAAGTTACACTAATGAACGGAAAGGAAATAATTTGGTCGCCAGCCCACTAGGGCGATTTACATCCAAAATCCTGTACAAGATGATGGGAAAGAAAAACATTTATTATTAAACACTGACGTGGCAACGGAAGGTTGTCGTGTTTTTTGACACTAATTTTAAGTGAGAATGTAATGATAAAGAAAACTGAGAAGTCACTTTTACATTAAGTTTGTCATTACATTTTGAACAAGACAATCGAGTAATGATTTGAAAATATTCACTTAAACTGTATGTTAGTATTGAACTTCGTTACGTGAACAATGACTTTCAGAGACCTCAACATAACATCATCAAAGTAATTTAGAGAAAGGAAAATACTTTTTAATTTGCAGTTATTTAATTTTCAAATTAGATTTCGTATTATTGACTGAACAACTGAGCCTTTTTTACTGACATGAACAGAATTAAATACTAGAATATGTACCAAACCAAACAGCCATGTGCTCCAAGCTATATGTAAGATAAATAAAGCATCCGCACTCTTAATTTGTGCATTTTCTTTAGATTTGGATTTTTTTCCAGTCATAGATTCTCAAACTTCAGTTAGCATATAAGGAAAAAAGGGAACGAGGACTCTGCTTGGTAACAATGTCCGGGGGCAATGAGGACACAATCGCCCTGAATTTAACTGATTATTATTTAAATAAAGTTAATTAATCAAAACACATTCAGTTGTGCTACTGGGTTAGCCGTTAATACTTTCTACCAATTAACACTCTTACTTCAGTGCTGTACGTGCGACGAAACTCGGAGCCGACGACGAATCTGTGTTGCTGGAACTGCTGCTGTTGTTGAAGACGGTAGCATCTTGTGGGGCCACGGCTAGTTACAGGAACGGGCAATCGTAATTAATACAGCTTCTTCCGCCCGTCCACTGTCCTTCCTCCTGCTACTAGTCATCTGGCCGGCGCGCGTACATGATGCCGCCGAAATGGTACTCTTTACTGCGAGAGCGTTAACACCACACTTCCGCATACCACAAGCGTTGGAACCCGTCTCTCCCGCTCTCTCCCCGAGCTCTGCTCAACAACCCGCTACCCATAGAATTTACAAGCACAAGCACTGCTATTATCATTGCTAGTCGATGCAAATAACAATTCCTTTGGCTTTTCTCAAGGCTTACAATTTTCACGGTAAAACACAGATAAATACAATGAAACGTCAACAGACTTTTATCTAAATGTACACATACAGTGAAGCAATGTTCTTACTTACTAAAAGAAAGCATTTAAATTACAAATATTTACATACAATTCAAAAATAATTATTATCGGTAGCAGGTGCCATGCATCCTGCGTTTTCGGTGTTACAAAGTCCCCTGACAAGTTTTCTGTCTACATGTGAAGGCTACTCTCAGGGACTACTGCAGCGATTTTGATATTGTTTCACTAAAAGGTAGACCGACTGTAAATAATTTTTACTGCTGCATCACACTAGTCGTCTACCTTTAGATACTTAGTTACACCCGTGCGAAGCCGAAACGTATCACTATTAATGAATAACGGTAACTTGCCGTAGCACGATACCAGGCCTATTCGGAAAGTAAGGTCCGATCGGTCACAAAATGGAAACCACAGTGAAAATCAAAAATGTTTAATTTGCAACAGTTATCTGTGCCTTTCAGCTACTTCTCTACGTAGTCGCTGCTCCGATTTAGACATTTGTCGTAGCGTTGTACCAACTTTCTAATAGTCTCGTCACAAAAGGAAGCCATCTGTGCTTCCTGCCAATTCTCTACGCTGGTCTGCAACTCTTTGTCTGCGCCAGAACGTTGTCTTCATAGTTAGCAGTTTGTGTGAGCAGAGCTGAAACTCAGGGAGAGTCAATTACGGGCTCTATTGTGGGTGATCAAACACCTCCCATCGAAAACGCTGCAGGAGCATCTTCATTGCCCCTTCAGAGTCCGGCCGAGAATTGTCATGTAGAAGGAAACGTGTGACAGGTATGTTTTGTTGGCTGCATGAATTTAGGCGAAATCTCACACCAGGCCCTGATACTTGGCGGGAGACGCTGTTCTTCTAAACGTTTTTACGTGCTCACTGTGGCCTCAGAACTGAACGCGATCCACGGGCAAACTAGAGACACTGCCCAACACATCTGTGCAAAGCTTCATCGGATTTTCACTGTCGTTTCCATTTCGCACTCCACCGAATCTTACTTTGCGGATATTCCTAGTAAATACCATACGAAATACAGCAGACGAGTTCAAATCTTCTCGTGTATTAGACTGGTTCACACGTTAATAGTGCGTTTCCATAACTACAGTAAGCGCAACAGATAAACATACTAGAGGCTTTACTTATCAATAATATATTCCTCTTCACTATTTACAGCAGTCTGCCAACGCTGGGGTAACTTTTCGATTCCGCGACTGTAGAAATCACATGGTTTTGAGGAGTGTATGTAAGCACGCCCAAGCATTCTCCTAACTTATTCAGAATACAAATGAAAATCGCGTTCGTGATTTGCGCACGGCGTATTGAATATCATTTTTTTGTGATAACTGGAATGCCAGTTCACTACACAGTAAACGTTAAGAGTAATACAGGGTGCCCAAAGTAAAAGTGACACGGAAAATATTTCATGCGCTTGAAGATAGACTACCCGACCGACATCATGTGCCCAAAGTGTGGATTAGTTGTGTTGCCTATGTTAACGTGGATGAGATATTTTCGGCGCCAGTTTTATATTGCCCACCCTTCAGTATCAAAAAGAAAACAACTACCGAAAGTGCAGGAGGAAAATTTCTGAGCTCATTATTCGAATAAGCAAAGCTCACAGTAACATGTGTCCACAGATAGGAATGCGCATTATAGAATAAGCACAAAAGGAACGCTCGTATCGTCACGTGTCATGGATTTGATAATATATCAACACAACCGAATCAGTAATACAAAGGAGACGACTGAGGAACGAATATAATACGTTACTCTCCAGCCCAATGTCTGACAACTGTGACGTCTCACCAGCGAGTCCTGCAAGGGTGTTCCTCTTCACTCTTTGTTCGACGGACGGAAGTAGCATGATGTCATGTTCCATGGTCAAAGCATTTACAGTGCATTGTTTGTAATACGATCTTCGCAAAGATGTCTTAGTTGACAGAGGGATGACAAAGATATACTCGTAATTGCAGTAGGGCAGCGAACAATCTGATGCTGCGCAGCAAACGAGACGGTGACAGGTGCTGCGGGGTATACGGCCACCATTCAAGGTTTTCGTACGGGCAGTGGAGCAGCTCATTTGCGACTAAGCGAGAATTGGGTTGAAGTAACTGTGCCGTCACGAGCGCTGAAGGAGCTCATCAGCGACGCGGGGCGTCCGCTCAGGCGGAGAGCCAATCAGCGAGCTCGTACAGGTAATGGCTGCGGTCAGCCGGCAGCCGCCCACCTGTTCATTAGCCGGCGGAGGCACGGTGCGGGACAGCCTGAATGAGGGGAGTCCCACCACTCGCGACGATAACTGCGTTGCCCGCAAGTTCGTAAGAAGGTGCCGGCCCTTGTCCAGCACTCGTACAAAACTTAACCTGCAAACACTGGACCCCTCCACTGAAACTGCCATAACAAGCTCATGATAATTTAGATCAGGGTCTCGGTATACACTTGGTGACCAAGAGTAGCGGGAAATTTTGAAATCTGAGTTGGTAACCCTGGTCGACTGTCAACGCTGAGCAACATTTAGGAACCATCGTACGTCATTGCCACTTTATTAACGTGGATACTTGGAGTAGAGCGAGATGTGCTTTTGCCACCAACTCTTTTCAGAAAAACAACCGTGTGGAGACAGCTTGCAGATAATTTCTCCGTAACTTCTATTTAAGAAGCCACGATCACGTTCCATCAGCACATCCAGTTAACACATGAATACATAACTTTGAGGAATCAGGTTCAGCCAGTGGGGAAGAAAACTCCAGGCCGTGTGTGAAGCGTTTGAACATCAGACAATATCGACGATGATGTCGCAACAAGCCTACGTTGTACAATTCGTTGTCATACACTGTCATTACAGATTCATAGTTCAAGTGTCCGAAGAATAATGGTACAGGATTTATCAAAAATTCGTGTCACTTCGATGTGCGTGAGGTAAACGCGGAAACTATGGCGACATTGTTACCAAACGAATCAGTCAGGGCCAACTTGCTGTTATTGTGTTTTTTCCGAAGGAAAAACACCGGTACACATACACCGAAGGACGGAAACTGCACCGAGCGAGGTGGCGCAGTGATTAGCACAGTGGACTCGCATTCGGAAGGACGACGGTTCAATCTCGCGTCCGGCCATCCTGATTTAGGTTTTCCGTGATTTCCCTAAATCGCTCCAGGCATATGCCGGGATGGTTCCTTTGAAAGGGCACGGCCGACTTCCTTCCCTAATCCGATGAGACCGATGTCCTCGCAGTTTGGTCTCTTCCCACAAACAACCCAACCCAACGAAAACTGTCTGTCGAAGACCAGCGTTGTGAAATGGCTGCCATTTGACACAAGACGACGATCGATCTGGGAGTCCAGTTTCTAACTGATCTAAGGAACCTGGTGTCTTCATCACTGGGGAACCGTATTACGCAAAGACGGAGAAATCAAGGCGTGCAATTAAGGTGAACAATTCGGGAAACTACAACAAGGAGTGCTGCTGGTTCATGATAACGGACGTTCCCATATCGTTAATGTCGTAACGCAGAAGTTACAGAAACGCAAGTAGGAGACACTGGAGCACCCGCCCTATAGTCCTGATCTCTCGCCATGCAATTGTCACACCTTCAATTCCTGTCGGGCGACAATGTACAGAAGGCAGTGACGAACTTCTTCAAGCAGGAGAACACAGTGTTTTACCAAACGGTTGTCTTCAGCCTGATAAGTTGATGGGATGATTGCGTCTATGCTTGTGGCGATTTTGCGTGATTAACGTACCGATTCTAGACTGTACAGTGTTCGAAGGAAACTTTTTAATAGAGCCTCATACATTACCATCCATGGAATTTGCAGACCGTCCAGGCCCTCAACCCCAATGATCAGCTAATGCAGCGACATTTCTGTAAAGAAATCTTGATAGGATAAACGGTGACTATGCGCTTGTTACAGCCTTTGGATGCCAGATGACACCCATTTCTATCATACTGGAGATGTCAATAAAAATTTTCGAAATTGGGCGCAAGAAAATTCTACTCAGATACAAAAAAAACCATTGCACGGCAACAATGTTACCATGTGGTGAGAAGTACCATCATATGCGATAACGGGCCCTTATCTTTTCGAGGACGATCAAAGCCCTGCAATTGATGCCACATCGGATCGGTAGGTCGTCACCATGCTCAAAAACGTTCTTACGCAAAAACTGCAGATACATATTCAAACTACTGACAACGCCTGGCTTCAACAAGTCTCATCATTGCCATAAACAAGACGAACGGGTAGCGTCGGGAAACAGCGTCATTCGATGCCGTCCATGATCAGGTGATGTACCAGCCTGCGATTTCTTCTTTTGGGGCATTCTTAAATGCCATTTGTTGGTTACGTATCGTCTTAATCTTACTTTTAACTATACGTTTCTGTTTCCGAATAGATACCTACTGACACAGGTTATCTTACTGCGGCTCCTACAGTGACTACACGCAACTAGATTTTATCCAATCTACTTTTATCAAGGAAGCTGATGTTGATGTAATGTAACATCGAAACCGGTAGGGTAACAGAGAGCTCCAAATTTAGGGCGGAAAGTGTACTGCTGTATACTTCAAACTGGCCAACCGACGTCCCAGCCGTTTCCTTCTACAAAGGACATACCAAGAATAAATAAAAAGATTTTTAACCTACAAGAAGTCATTTTTAAGAAATAAATATACTTAATGTATTCTTAAATTATATGTTTCTTACCATTAAATAACACAAACTACTGTATTTAAAACATTTTTTTAAACATTAAGTTATAGTGTAGTCTTCTTGTGAGGGCCTTTATTTATTTGACATGATCGCTGTGTTAAGGAATTAGTGGACTACTACCTTCGGCAACGGTTTAACATAGCAATCTTTGGAAATGAATACAATTTTCCATAATAAGACTGTGGTACAAATTTATAGATAGCGTCGTGCACCTGTTGATAATTTCAGGTAATCACAAAATTTAATTGCTTGAATTTCCGGTTTCTCTGAATCATTCTGTAGATCTACGGCTTAATTTCGCATTTTAGTCTGTACGGTACGTGTACGTTGTATATTCGGATCACCTGCTGTTGCCGTTTCCCGCTTATTACCGTGCCAGAAAGGTAAATATTACCAGTTAACGAATATTTCTTCCGTCTGTCTAATGTATTCTGTCCTGTTCTGTTGTCTACATGTGACACATACTGGAAATTTAACCATCCCTGTTGCATACTTCCACAATTTATCGTGTCAAAATGGTCTATAAAATTTTTACCTGGGAACATAAGTCTATAAATAGTTCTCACGTTATGCATGAGGGATAGGCATAAATCTATAATTAATAAAGCTGTATAACTTTTTAGCTATGTATTTACAGTCGTAGTGCACATTGAAATATCATTGCTACAGTACATGAGTACCGCAACTCGTCGTTAGAGGACCAAAAACCCAACGCCATAACCCACTGGTACGAGGGCTGTTCGGAGACTAAGGCCCGATCGGTCCCGAAATGAAAAGCACAGTGAACATAAAAATTTTTTTATTCGCAACAGTTAGCCACACCTTCCAGCTACCTCTCTAAATAGTCGCCGATCCGACTTAGACATTTGTCTTGGTGTTGTACAAACTTTCAAGTAACCGCTTGCGCTTCCCACCAATTCTCTACGCTGGGCTGCCTTTCGTTGTTTGCGCCAAAATGTTGTCTCTCACCAGATCCACATTCTTGGTGGGATTGCTATGTTGTTTTAGGAATTTCTACGTGATCACTTTGCGCTCTGAACTGAAAAGAGCGACGTGAAGCGATCGACAATCACACTAAAGACATTGCCCAACACATCTGTCCAAAGTTCCATAGGATTTTCACAGTGGTTTCCATTTTGGGCCTAATCGGACCTTACTTTCCGAATACGCCTCGTAAAATATAGTGCGGTAATTCTATCTCGGTAGCAGCTGGCGAAAACGAGTTACCGCATGATAATATTCCCAATTTTCTGTTGTTTGCGCTCCTCTACCGGTATGCTACCGTACTGAGGTACTGTAGAGAGAGAATTTCAACGTGTAGCAGAACTTGGGGTACGTTCCTGCAAAAGAAACGAAAAATTAATTTCATCGTATCCCTATTGGCTATTCTTGGCAAGCCTAGACAGTCATACAATGGATAACCGAATAACCAATTCCATCTACTTCCTTTATCGTATTTTTATTATTCCAATGTACATTTCGAAGTCACAGCTTTATCGGCAAGTCTTCTTATTGTTATGCAAGTATATTCATTGCAATGTCAGCACCACAAGCACTCGATTCTGTGAATGCTGTTGACCTTTTTTGTGAATGACATACCTCTGGAGCATCTCCCTTATGTTCAACGTACAGTTTTCAAAGACGTCCCTACAAGTTTCTAAGAAAAGTTAATACTGTACATAAATTTCAATTATTTTTCATCTAAAATGCAGAAAATGCCCACTGTTAAATGTATTGACTCTTTCGTGTCAGTATGTAAAATCCAGTTAGTTAAAAAAGGTTGCTGCGGACACTACAAAAGTAATGGTCCGCTCACAGTAGAAGTGGGAACACGTTAGCGGAAGAGGGAGGGAGAGTATAGACGGAAGGAGTATTTCCACTTTTTAAATCTGTTCAGGTTGAGTTCCTTTTTTCGAAATTAGCTCTTGGAATATGATTCAGAACCAGTTATTTGGCTTTATTGCTCTATTTCTTTCATATCTATTTTATTGTGAACTTCGAGGAAAATCGGAAGAAAATTTCATCGTCGGCAAAGTATGGCTGGTAAACAGCGGTGACATTGCTTTTTAGAATGTGTGACGTTGTGAAACAGTCTTTATATGGTAAAGTGGAGTATATTCAAACGGATCAATGCCCTTTGTACCAACTGAGTAACAGGCAAACCACTATTGTTACACCAGTCCCGTTATTTAATTGCCGGAATTGTACTCCGCTTTGTACGAGTACACGTAACGGGCACTCTTTCGATACGGCCGCTGATAATCTCAACGAATATTGCGGGCCGTGGGATTGAGTGGCGCGTGGTTACCGAGCCGATCAGGAACGCCGGGCGGCGCGCTTTTGAAATAACACGCGGCATTCTGCTGTGGCGTAATGGGGTCCGCCTGCCGCGCTCTGAATAGGCAACCCACACAACGCAGCCGCCTATCGCAAAGCATACCGCAGGTAGTGCAGGCGCAAGCGGCGACGCCGGGCCAGGCGCTTTGAAAGCATAGTGGCGGCACGCTCCAGGGGAAACCGTTCCATTACAATCCCGCTGCCGCACCGCGTTCCGAAATGCCCTCGTGCGTCCCCTGCTTCCCGACGAGCGTCCGCCGAAAAACGGAGAGGACCGATCTGATCGGAAAAGTTCCTGTTTCAAGAGCAGATTAATGTGCTCATTGAGCTTGGCGTTCAACATTGAATTATTCTTGTTTAGCAGATCACGCGTGAGAAACTAGATCTGGCCTCATTATTTCGGACAAGAAATGTGAATTGATTCGCCACGTACGTGCATATGGACCACAACACATTTTCAACGGAACAATGTCTATAGATGAAAAACTGGTTATATTGAGATAAATGTACTACCCGGTCTAGGATCATACAATAGTATGACAGACAATTAATTCTATTTTATTTATGAAATGTATTCCCAAAGATTATTTTGCATATATACATCGATATATGATAGTAAATTCTCTGCTAGACGTTGTTAGAGGAAAATCTCTGTTCATTTGGGCATTTGGTTGTGCGAGTCGGAAGTTCAAGGATGGAGAACGAGCTATGTGCGATTTTTATTGGTTTGTATTGTGAAGTGAAATGACTGAAAATATGTGTGAGATCCTGCAGAAAGTCCATCAGATCTCAAATTGCTATTGAAGCAGTATCCCTATCGTCTTCTAGACAGTTGTAGAAAGATGAACTGCAGAAAGGAACAGAACAACGAGACAACTACATACAACGAAGAAGAACAACAAAAAAGACGAGTATTTTTTATTATTAACAGAACGGTCCCTGTCACTCGCTGTAGTGTGTCACTATCTCAGTGTGGGAACTGCTGTGAAAATGTGACCAGCCACCCAAATTACTGACTCCAAATATCATTTAGTTCAACACTGGGAAAGAAGAGGGTGTGGACGGTCACAGGGCCCGAATAAAATCCAAAGAAAAATAAGAACTATATCAAAAAAAAAAAGAGGCACATCTTTTAACATGGTATTCTAAATTTTTAGCCTTTAATGCACTTCCTCTCCTTAGTACCTGTTCAAAAACGTATCTTAGTTCACATTCCCGGTAACATGACGTTGTTAAAAACGTAACACAACACCGACTTTGACTTTCCTATTCTAGCCGACAGTTAAACTACCCGGTATAATGTAACTTATCTGTTTACTATAGTTGACAGTAAAACAATGGAAACACAATGAAAGTACGCACCTATTGTTCAGTCTGTCATTAGAGCTCCGCTGCTCCGAGACATACCGACGAATTGAGGAGACAAGACAGTGAAAAGTTTGCACGAGCCCCAACCTAAGCAGCAATCAACTTTCTGGGCATTGAAAGATGATTCGAGTACAACGAAAGCGGTTCTACAGCAAAGTCCTTCCAAGAAAATGATGGGTTTTTTCTTTGACTGCGCAGGATTTGGCACGACTATTGCTTTAGTTTTTTTGTTGTTTTGTTTTTTGTTGAGGAGTAGGGATAGGACGAAATATACAACTTAGTACAGTACTCCCTCGTTAGCAAATACCAGATAGTTAGTATTTTCAGAACCTTAAGAGGATTTATTCTGCCTTTCTTCAATCCGTTCATCCGCCGCCCCCCCGCCCCCCCGCACATCGCCGCCCCCCCCCACCCGCCACCACCCCGCGCCCATTTCCCTGCCCCACACTCACACGTACAACCCTGTCGAGTTATTCGAGAATAACCAACAATGTACTTGGAAATATAAATTGTTACGTCTTAAGCTTCCCGACTGAACGTTTGTAAACTGATGCTACTGTATTTCTGTACGTGAGGGACATGTTGATACCAGTTGCAGCCTTACGAGAGATTATTTTTGATATTTTCATTACAGAGGAGAGCCATTACTACACGTGGAAAGAACTATCACTATGCTATGGCTACAAGGTGTGTTTAAAATTGCTGGAATTTTCCAGTGGAGATCGCAGAAGAGGAAGCCCAGAGGATGTGCTCGTGCTTAACGACTTTGAAGGTCAAATTACTGCAATATACTGAGAGACTGTTTCTATGTTCCCAGATTGACACACTGTCGCACTGCCGACTATTAACCAGGGTACGAGTATATGCAACAGGTTCCCCGATATGCGAATGGTTTGAGGACTTCCTAAGTAAATGCACTCAGTACGTTGGCGACAACGGAGGGAATTCACCAGAGAGAAGGATATCGTCAGGGGTGCCGCAGGGAAGTGTGATGGGGCCGCTCATATTCTCTGCATAGGTAAATGATCTGGCGGACCGGGTGAGCAGCAGTCTCCGGCTGTGCGCTGACGACACTGCCGAATAAGGGAAAGTGTCGTCGTTGAGTGATTGTACGTGGATACAAGATCACTTAGGCAAAATTTTCAGTTCGTGTTATGAACGTCCACATGTAGAAAAATGTAACTTATTGCAGATGACTAGGAAAAGCAGTCTCTTAATGTTCGAATACAGCATCAGTAGAGTACTGCTTGATACGTCCATTAAATGTCTGAGAGAAAGGTGGTAACAAAAAAAATGGAATGAGAACGTAAGGATTGTAGTACGGAAGTTGAACAGTAGATTTAGGTTCACTGGAAGAATTTTAGTAAAATGTCTCATCTCTATAGGAGACGGCATATAGAAAACTAGTGCCACCCACTCTTAAGTATAGCTTGAGTGTTTGGCATCCGCACCTGGTCACATTAAGGGTAGAAATCGAAGCAGTCCAGAGGCTGGATATTGGATACCAGTTGGTTCGATCAACATTCGAGTATTACAGAGACACTTCGTGAATTCAAATCGGATTCCCTGGAGCGAAGACGACGTTCTTTCCACGGAACACTATTGAGACAATTTAGAGATTCGGCATTTGAAACTGACTGCAGAACGATTTTATTGCCGCCAATGTACATTTCACGTAAGGACCACGAAGCTAGTATACGAGAAAATATTGTTCGTACGGAGGTATATAGACAGTCGTTTTACCCTCGCGCCATTTGCGAGTGGAACAGGAAGGGATGAGAAACGGTACCTGGTAGCCTCTGCCACGCACTACACGGTGGCTTGCGGAGGATGTATGTGGATGTAGATTACACAAACAGCTGGTCTTAGCGCAATGACTGATGAACGAGTGGAACGAAATGGACTCATGACAACAGTGTGGTAAAAGAGTAAGCAACTGTCCTTCTAGAAGGATTATATTACGACAAGATCGTAGCATTGTTCAGTTGGTTCTGACAAGAAGGTGGTTGAGAACAGCTGAAGTCCAGGTATAGGTTACACAGAGAACGTAATACGAACCGTGATATACAGATCACTTAAAGCTGGGTTGAGATCTCGAGTTTCCACGTGTGGTCTACCGTTGACATCATGACACAGACAACAGAATCTTGCATGGTGTAGAGCCAGGTTCAATTGGGATATGAGGTGGCATTTTGTAGTGTCCAGCAATGAGTCTCGCTTCTATTTGTGGCGCTCAAATCTACCCCACCGTATCTGTAGACGACCCGATCAAAGGCTAGATGAAGCATCTATTCGTGCTAATTAGGTCACACATTATACGGATAGCGATGATGAATATCAGAATGAATGAAACTTGAATCATTTAATCACGTTATGTGGTGAACACCTTGGAAAATGAAAGTCTAATCAATTAATCCCTTTATGTGATGAATGCTTAACATTTTCCTCACTGTACATATACTTAGCGATTTATTAACATAATGGAGGCGGGCAAAGTTAAATAATATCCCTTGGTCCATTTCATCTTCTACATAACAGTATTTCGTGGTTCTCATATTGCCTTCAAATCCCATTAATCAGTACAGCCTTTCACGTCTTGCTGCCTTTTCAGAGAAAGACTACCATATATAAAATTCCATCGTATATTCATTCAGGTTCCTCCTCTGATTCGGCTCATCACGGTGTGATTATGAACCTTAGACGAAATGAACAATACATCATTGCTCCGAGAGCGGACTCACCTAATGAAATACAACCTGCTCATCTGTTTCATATGTTTCGCGGCGAGCTCCGGACGGACGCGTACAGAAGCCAGCGAGTCGGTGTATCGCGGGGCTTGCAAATAATCCCATTTCGTGGCAGTCCACCTCGCAGGGAACAAATTAAATATGAAATGTCGGCCCGTGGCGCCGCGTCACGGCCGAGAGGGGCGGTGCAGCAGAATAGAAAAAGCCTCCATGGCAACCACATCTCTACCGGCACAAAAAAAATCTAAAGAAAAAAATCCGCTCTCGCAAAAGTAATAATGGAACAGGAAGCTGCTCTGGTTGGCAGGACAGTGGGAGAGAGGGAGAGGGCCTGCAGAGAGGGTGGGAAGAGGGAATGGGAGGGGGAGGTTGCCAAAGGAGGGAAAAAGGGAAGGGCAGACGTATCGTTAGCGACTAAACGATATCCAATTAGCAGCACGATAGGTTTCCGCTGACAGGTAGTAACCAGTTCTGTGTCCCAAAATTGGTCAAATGCACCACGAAAAATGTGGTTCCAAATGCGATCAGTGAAGTGGCTTCTTTTCGTTGTTGTCTGCTCCTTCTGGGAAAGTTTTGCTGTCCCAAAGAATTGACAGCGCGCGAAAACTGAAACTGATGTGGAAGTAAATTTCGAAAATATCGATGAGCTTCAGTTTATTCAGAGGTACACAAAAGCCAGTTCTGGTAATCAGTTGGATGAAATACCGACTTTCTAGTGGAAAACAATAGTTGAATACCATAGTCTAACGATAACAAAACTTTGTTAATGGAAGTGTCTCATTCGTGCGGTGTTTATAGTCACATCACTGAACAATAAAAAATTAACACTCAGTTTTCAAAAACAGATTTATTTTTGGAGTTTTGATACATATTCCACATATTATTTTAATACATTATAAAAATATAACGTTGGAAGTTTGGTGCCACTGGTTCCACAAGCTACTACGGGTGTATATCGTGACAACTATAAAAATTATACAAGTTTTGCAAAAATAATTCTGCCTTGCGCAAACACAATTCTCCTACTGACATGTTTCGACGCAGGTTCACCACTGCCAGTGGGTCTATTTTTATTTTTTTAATCGCACATGTTGATGTTCTGTCGTATGCGAATAGCTGGTATTTTCCTACAGTCTGTCATATGCAGTTTTTACGGTTGCCTTGTATCTCTGAAACCGTACTCGCAGACATACACTATATCACTTTACGAATTATTTAACTGTTTCATTATCTTTACGTTTGATAAATAAGAAAATTGCACTTGTTCAAGGCACAATCTTTTCTCTACAGAAAATTATTCAAAAGAAAAACGTGGACAAAAAGTGAACTTAAACCTCAAAACGAACGAACTTTCACTTAAAAACGACTGTTAGTGATCTAATACTAGAATTTATCTCGATCAAACCTTTCCTAATTAATTTTCCACTGCGCACCTTCTACGATCACAGTACTCGACAATTCATTTCAAATGGTATTATATTTCCACAACAGGGGCTAAAACTTTCATGTAGGCGGCCGGAGATGAATCGTTTCATCTTGACCGCATATTTTTTTTATCTTATATAAAGTTTTCACACACGATGTATTTCTGTACCTCCGTCGTAAGACCATTACAAAATTTTTTAAAAAATGTCCTAGATATGCAACACCCTCTCAGCGGTTCTGAAAATCTGACACAACATTGTCATTTTTGTTTTAATTTTTGTATAATCTGACGATGCATTCACCGAAACACGACGTATGTACATTAATGAGTAGAAAAACGTTCTAGGCGCTTCAGTCTGGAACCCCGCGCCCGCTCGGCCGCAGGTTCGAATCCTGCCTCGGGCATGGATGTGTGTGATCTCCTTAGGTTAGTTAGGTTTAAGTAGTTCTAAGTTCTAGGGGACTGATGACCTCAGAAGTTAAGTCCCATAGTGCTCAGAGCCATTTGAACCATTTTTATAAAAAACGTCGTGATCAAGACGTATGTAGTCGCTATACTTGATTGTTCATTCTAGAGCGTTTCCTAACATCCACCCTTTCCTTCCCAAGCTGTGTGTTTATATACTTGCAGAGGACAATCTAGCTTGTCCCTCATGGGTTACACTTCTTTCTCCCCCTGTACTTCAAAACGTACCGCCTCATTTCATACATTAACAGGTTCATTTGTTGTTCGATACTATATCGTATTATTGTATTCCAAACACTTCTCGAATGCACCTTTTTTCAACAATATTAGTATTTGATGATCGACCCATTTCATATCGCTCTGGATGTATATTCTTAGATTTTTATCTACTCTTTCAAATATATGGTCGCCAATCGCTTAATCGAACGGTAATGGGTCTTTCCGCAAGTTTATACGCTACAGTTACTTAATATATTATGTTAACTTGCTGTCTGTTTATTAGTGTCCACATTGCAATTGAGTTTTAGAAATGACAATATCTTTTCCTTGGAGTCTTACTAAATGTATTTACTTGTGATCGTCGTTTGACTGTCGCGTCATTCTCAAATAATAGCTCGCTTCGATTTCAGATGTCACATATGGGGTAGGCGTACTGATAGATAAAATGGCAGTATTGAAATGGATTGCTCATTGGATAAAATACTACGTCCGTTCACACAGATGACCTAAATCCTGTTTTATTATGCAGGCGACACGAAATATTTAAAAAATGACAGGATAATAATGTCCTCTTCAGAGAAATAAATATACATTGACACACTTCGGAGTTAGCTATTACATGAGAATGACAAAATTTGCTTTTCAGCTTTAAATTTGTGCCTGCAAGAACTTTTGTGTCCCAGTCAGTTGGGTTATCGCATATGTGATTTTTAGGGCGGCAGCCTTGTTTTGTAATATCGTGCCATGCATGCGAACGAAGTTAAACATTACTGTGAGCGTGCCACGACCGTCACGAAAACGAGTGGACGCCATGACAACAAGTAGATGGCTTCATCGATTGGTGTTCATTTTTTCCATACTGACGCTCCTTCTATTAGTACCTAGTTATTGACCGGTAATTAATCCACCATCTTTCTTTCGTCATTCAGACCTGCATATCGCCATCTCGACTTTCGTATCATGTACTTTTCACGTCGGGCGAATATGTGCATAGTTCCCGCGTAACCGAATTGTCTCCCTTTTCATATTCTGTTAATGATCCGTTAACCCATGTACCACAAGCTTGATAATAACCTGATTTTGCTATCAATAAACCATCAATATTACGGCCAACGCTGACATTCCTTCTAATTTCACGTATATGGTCGTTGTGCACACAGCATTCCAAGGAGTCGCCAATCAATAAACTTAGTTGAAGAAGCGATCCATTTCGAGGTGCAGTCTGTTACAGGTAATTCTGATAGTGAAATTTTGGATTTATTTTTGTACTCCCATCAAGCCACACTCCTTAAAGTATTATTAGAAGCTAATTCAGCAATTATTATGATCTGTATACCAACATCGCAGTAAGTAGCAAGTTACAGCTTGCATCAGGAAAGGCGATATTCCTGATAGTTCTTAGAAGAAAATTGGATATCACATGGTGCACATACAACTTCTATACTGCGTTTGGAAATTCCCGTTACAAACGCCTAGAACTTGTGCAGTGGAGTAGTTACACAATATTTCGAATGGGCACACGTGTTCAGAAACGGGAAAACATGATTGCTCGGTAGGTATGCAACAGGGCAGTCATAGAAGGGGGTGCTTACGTCAGATCAGCTGATGTCATTTGACGTCCATCCTACCTGTGTGACCTGGTTCGAGTCTCATTCACGTGACTGTGAGCGTTAAAGCAACATGATTGCTTACGCGTTTACAGAGGACACCAACGCGATCCTTTTGAATGGTGAATCTCACAGTAATGGAAAAGCTGCTTGTTACCTTTATCAAGATCGTTCTCCACAACGTCCGAAACCATCACATACCCTTTTTGCCACAATTACGCAACGGCTTCGAGAAAGGTTGCCTTTACCCCACCACCGTCAGCAGTCGTGATTGTGATCATCCAAGGAGACGCAGCACAGCCGAATTACTGCATCATGTAGAAGAGAACCCGTCAGCGAGAAAACGAGCAATTTCTTTGGCTATTAATGAGCTGAACTGCGAAGCAAATGATGTACTGCGTCACACCTAATCAGTTGTAGAAGCAATCGCGTTACCAGCATGTTTTCAAGTGGTTTTAGCACGGAAACGGTACGTCTCCAGCCAGCCTCTGTGGCCTAGCGGTTCTAGGCGCTTCAGTCCCGAACCGCACTGCTGCTGCGGTCGCAGGTTCGAATCCTGCCTCGGCCATGAATGTGTGTGATGTCCTTAGGTTAGTTAGGTTTAAGTACACTACTGGCCATTAAAATTGCTGCACCACGAAGATGACGTGCTAGAGACGCGAAATTTAACCGACAGGGAGAAGAACGCCTGCGATGGTGTATTCAACGGCGAAACTGGGTGCACGAATGGCAAAACGCCGTTTTTTCGGATGAATCCAGATTCTGTTTACATCAGCATGATGGTCGCATCCGTGTTTGGCGACATCGCGGTGAACGCACATTGGATTCGTGTATTCGTCACCCGGCGTGATGGTATGGGGTGCCATTGGTTACACGTCTCGGCCACCCCTTGTTCACATTGACGGCACTTTGAACGGTGGACGTTACATTTCAGATGTGTTACGACCCCGTGGCTCTACCCTTCATTCGACCCCTGCGAAACCCTACATTTCAGGAGGATAATGTACGACCGCATGTTGCAGGTCCATTACGGGCCATTCTGATACAGAAAATTTTCGACTGTTGCCCTGGTCAGCACATTCTCCAGATGTCTCACGAATTGAAAACGTCTGGTCAATGGTGCCTCGTCACAATACGCCAGTCACTGCTCTTGGTGAACTGTGGTATCGTGTAGAAGCTGCATGGGCAGCTGTACCTGTACACGCCATCCAAGCTCTGTTTGACTCAATGCCCAGGCATATCAAGGCCGTTATTACGGCCAGAGGTGGTTGTTCTGGGTACTGATTTCTCAGGATCTATGCACCCAATTTGCGTGAAAATGTAATCACATGTTAGTTCTAGTATAATATATTCGCCAATCAGTACCCATTTATCATCTGCATTTTTTCTTAGTGTAGCAATATTAACTGCCAGTAGTGTAGTTCTAAGTCTAGGGGACTGATGACCTCAGATGTAAACTCACATAGTGCTTAGAGCCATTTTAAACAATTTTTGGTACGTCTCCGGACGTGGGTTCAAATGCAAAATACTATCCACACAGTCCCCCCCACCCTTTTACATGTCCTACTAGTTTGTAATGCGAATTTTGTGAACACACTGTATAGTCTGTTTTCATGAAATATTGTTGAGGTGGCACCTCGTCAAGCATTTCATTGGACTATTCCTTGCGAAAAAAAAAATAAAAACAATTTTACCCTCTCACTCCAAAAAGTAGTGCGCTCTCGTGTGTGTGTGTGTGTGTGTGTGTGTGTGTGTGTGTGTGTGTGTGTGGGTGTGTATGTATGTGTGTGTACTTGCATGTGAAAAGAACACACAATCCGGCAAATGGAAATGAATTGCTGCAGATGGTGAACCGATGTTGGAACTAGGCGCCACTATTAGTCGGCCAGCGGCAGTGCGGCGCGGTCTGGCAAAACCGGAGGGAGGAAGATGTTATCGACACTTGAAGCCGCTCCGATCTAACGCGCGGATATCGCGCACATAAATACTGGTAACGGAAATTGGTCGCAATTTGCTAAAAAGTGCGGGAATGAAGGGCCGGTCCGGGCGCTATCTGCACGCGCGCCACTCAATCCATTTGTGCGGCGGCGGCGGGTGGCTGGGGGCGGCGCGCTGGCAGCTGATTTCGCATCCCGCGGCGCCGGATGGTGGCGGCGGCTTGTCATATCCTGGAGGCGCACCTGCAGCCGTGCCCTCCCCCGCAAACCTCTGGCACTCGGACGTGACCTCCCACGGCGGCAGATGAAAACGCTTGGAAACACCCAGCTTTCGCGAATTTCTCCTTTCTCTTCGCCTTGAAAAAAAAAATAGTAACGTTTGTACACGACATAATTCCTGTACGCAGCGTCAGACACTGATTTCAATCTCAGGATATTCTTGTCAGACAGGAAAAATCATATACTTGGAAAACTTAAAAATAAAAAAAATAAAAAATGACTCTGGGCACTATCGGACTTAACTGCTGAGGTCATCAGTCCCCTAGAACTTAGAACTACTTAAACCTAACTAACCTAAGGACATCACACACACCCATACCCGAGGCAGGATTCGAACCTGCGACCGTAGCAGTCGCGCGGTCCCAGGCTGTAGCGCCTAGAACCGCTCGGCCACTCCGCCCGGCTTAAAAATAAAATTCGTGTGCTGTGTGTATTGCATTTTTATCGTGCTACTTTACATTTCGAAGCCAGGCCTTTGTGTTGTCTTACAAAAAATGGTTCAAATGGCTCTGAGGACTATGGAACTTAACATCTGAGGTCATCAGTCCCTTAGAACTTAGAACTACTTAAACCTAACTAACCTGTCATCACAAACATCCATACATGAGGCAGGATTCGAACCTGCGACCGTAACAGTTGCGCGGTTCCGGACTGAAGCGCGGAGAAACGCTCGGCCACCGCGGTCGGCTAGTTGTCTTACAATTATCAACATTACTGTCTGTAATTTTGCTGTCAATGTGTTGGCAACTCGTTTCGACTGTACACTTCGTCATCATCAAGCCCTCTAAATATACAGTGGTTGAATTTTCACGAAAGATATAATGTAGGAAGTCCCACATGAAAATAACCGGTATTGGCACTGCTCTTCTAGTAAGCATCCGCACATGGTGCAGACGGCAGCTGTGGCAGAGCGGTTCTAGGCGCTTCAGTCCGGAACCGCGCTGGTGCTACTGTCGCAGGTTGGAATCCTGATTCGCGCTTGGATGTATGTGATGTCGTTAGGTTAGTTAAGATTAAGTAGTTCTAAGTCTAGGGGACTGATGACGTCAGTCCCATGGTGCTTAGAGCCACTTGAACCATTTTTTCGCACATGATGAGACAGTAAACATAAGTCACTGTAATGAAATTATAGCTGACGGTGGTGTTGAAAATTGTAGTATTGCTGTCGGCTGTGGTCCTCTCCTCCTACTTCACAAGGACGGATATGCCTTGAATGCGAAATCACCACTCCAGAAACGTGTAGCTCTGAATTTTGTTGATACTTTCTCAAAACAAATTTGCAAAGGAGCATGTTTCAGGTACAGCATTTGATCAAAAGTTCAAAATGGCTGTGAACACTATGGGACTTAATATCTGAGGTCATCAGTCACCTAGAACTTAGAACTACTTGAACCTAACTAACCCAAGGACATCACACAGATCCATGCCCGAGGCAGGATTCGAACCTGCGACCGTAGCAGTCGCGCGGTTCCAGGCTGAAGCGCCTAGAACCGCTCACCCAAACCGGCCGGCAATGTGATCAAAAGTAACCGGACACGCACTAATGGACATTTATGTGCTGTCTGTCCACCTTTCGCCTTTCTGACGTCTTGAACTCTGCTGAGGACACTTCCAGTGACGTGTCTGTGGTGTGGTGCCCACTCGTCTAATATAGGGTGCCTAGGAAACTTGCTTTCTCGGATCGCAAGACAACAATTCAAGCAAATCGCATTAATACATTTTTAGTATAGTAAGATAAATGACAGTACTTTGAGAAATTTACAATGGGATGTCGCAAGCAAAGGGTGACATGAAACATAAGCAATTCTTAGTACAAGTGAAACAATAATGTCCGTACGTCACTGCAGCAGCGTTCGTAGAACGGATCGTCTTCGACTGAACCAGGGCCCTGCGGCGCGTAGCTTAGCATCTCTTCGTGTCGATGGCGCTACCGTATCTTTGTAGTCCTAGAGAGGGGTCAGTCATCGTAATATTGGCTGACGTCTTCTCACAGCCCTCTCTGCTGTAACGTTCCTGGTCAACGTGCCGGCCCTTGACATTACGCCGGAACAGTGTCTGAATGCCTGTTGAGGAACTGCAGCTGTTCTTCCTCACGATCCAAAATGCGAGACAGTAGTGGTGTTGGACTCTGAGCTCTGGAGGGAAGACGACTTTCCAATTCATCCAAAATATGTTCCGTTGGGTTCAGGTTACAAATCTGGGCACTCTAGTCCACTTCAAGAATGTTTATTGTCCACAAACCACTGTTTTACAGACGCTGCTTCATGACTGGGGCATTGTCATGCCAATAAAAACAGTCATTGTCTTCGAAATGTTCCTGTACCGCACTCAGACAACAATAAAGTAAAATGTGTTCATATCCAACCACATGCATTGTTTTCTTAATCACAGTAAGGGGTTTATGCTCTTACCGAGAAAAAAATCTCCCTACCATGACACTTCATGTTCTTAAGATTATCGTCAAAGGTTCAATCTGGTTACTATGAATACAATATTTCACTGTCAGGACTGATTACTTTATTAATTCTCTGCAGCCACTACGCACTATGGTAAGTAACATGCTCCAGGTATTCACCAGACCAAAGTCATTTCATTGCACTGTAATTCATCACTCAACAACACTCGCTTCCGGCTATCCGTTGTTCAGTAGGGCCGCTCTGTACACCATCTCAGAAGTCACTCGGGATAGACTAAAGCAATGTGCGACTTGAGGATCTACTCGACTATTGCCCTCCCTTCTTTTTAAGCGCAGTGATCGTGCTAGTTGGGCTGCTGGTACCTCTTTGGATCTAAAGAGTCACACTGCTGATTTCGTAAGAAAAGCTACCATCCCCCACACTGCTCCCTGTTCACCAATACATGACGTCTTACCTGCCCTAGTTTTAAGGGTGGTTGTTCTGTAGTGTCCTGCGATCGGCAGGAAAGAACTAACGATCAAGTTTGAACAAATTTTATTTAACTAAAACGCCTTCTTGGCTTGCTCTAATTTCGAAACTCAAGAACAACAAGAAACGCAATAATTCTTGTGGGGGCAAAAGCCAGATAAAAGTTACAAGACGATGAAACGAAGTAGTCTGGTCATCTTGATTTAGATTTTCCGTGATTTCCCTAAATCGCTCAAGGGAAATGACGGGATGGTTCCTTTGAAAGGGCACAGCCAACTTCCTTCCCCATCCTTCCCTAAACCGATGAGACCGATGACCTCGCTGTTTGGTCTCCTCCCCTGTACAACCCTTACGCGGTTGAAAAGAAGTAATAACAACAAAAATACTACACTACACAATTCCAAAGTGACGTTACGCCCAACAAGATTCAAATTTCTACAGAAGACTACGGCGAGTATCTACAGGGCTAGAGCTGGCGTAGGTATGGCTGGAGCTGTCCTAGCTGTAGGTACATCTGGCCAGTCTGACTCTGCTGGCGTGCTTATAACACCGATTCTGTGGAGTGCTACCTTTAGTAACGTTAGTTCCAATTGGTGGATCTCTGTCACTTGGCTTTTCACGAAGTAGTGCCTTGTTTATACGGATAGCCTGTTGATGTTTACATTCACTGGCGATGTTTTCATACGAGCCCGTGAAGGGAGGTCGGCAGCCCACCTTGCTTGTCTGTCGTGCGGGCCCTCTAACTGATAAGGGGCCGCTGCGACATGTTCCTTCACATTTCCTCTTCGCAGTCACACCACCAACCAGTTTAGAATGGGTGAAACGTCCGTAATGGATCTGTTACTGAGATAACATGCTATGGCATGTTCAATATCATGGAGCTCTCTTGACGGACTGCCCTGTTCTTACTGCTTCTCTTCTGACAACACAACACTCCCTGCCTCCGTTTATGCTGGTAGGTCCACTTCTCGTGGTATCTAATGGTCAATTTTAATAAATAATCAGTCCTGATCGCAAAATATTTTATTCGTGGTAGCCAGTTCCAAATATTGTGGTCATCTCCGGACTGTGAAGTATCTGCCTTAGCTTGCTGTGGGGACAGTGAGTGGAGCTAAACACATGCCAAAATCTGTAGTCATCGACAGCTCGCAGAAGCAGCAAACGGCAAGGTTCACCGAGGAGTGAAGCAGTATATTGCTCGCTCCTACGTACATCTCGCGAAGAGACCATAACATCAGAGAGATTAGAGCCCACACAGAGGCATACAGACAATCTTTCTTTCCACGAACAATACGAGACTGGAATAGAAGGGAGAACCGATAGAGGTATTCGAAGTACCCTCCGCCACACACCGTCAGGTGGCTTGCGGAGTATGGATGTAGATATAAAGCCATGAGTACCACTGTAGATGTTAATCTAAAGAATAAACGTTGAAACCGAATGAAAATTCCACCACTTGCTGGATTCGCACGACTGGTGTACGTGGTAATGCCGCTTTTGTTGAAAAACACGGGCGGGCGACCTTCTACTTGGGTCTCTCAGCGCTGAAGTGGGTCGGACGGAGCAGCACGTCGGCGCAAAGCTGAAACGTGTTGGGCTGGCCTACACGGAGGGCACGCCACGCTGCGCCGCATCTTGCCTGCTGTACCTGGGAAAGCAAATTCTGCACGGGAGGCGGATGTGCCAGCGTCGAGGCTGGGGCCGTAATTAAATTGTGCCGGCTGTGATGTAGCAGAGCCGGCAGGCTTACGGCGCCGCTGCAACTGCATCAAACACCGCCTACCTGCACGCACAGCAGCTGCCTCCGCACCTGTGTCTACAAACGACATGGAAGACCGTCACGCATATTAGTATTTGGCGGTTATACTGGGAAGTGATTCGAAACGGGATTGTCACTCATGGAAAATTAATATACGGGGAAGGCGAATGAGAGACTAGTTAGTTGCGCAAGATGACCAGTATTTAAATAAACCGTAAGCCTGTCAGGGGGTCACAAAAATTTGAGTGCTCTCCTAAATAATGAATGGAAAAACTTATAACTACTAAATGAGATACGAATCACAATTACTTTCATTCATGAAACTTCCTGGCAGATTAAAACTGTGTGCCGGACCTAGACTCGAACTCGGAACCTATTGCCTTTCGCGGGCAAGTGCTCCACCAACTGAGCTACCCAAGCACGACTCACGCCCCGTCCACACAGCTTGGTAGAGCCCTTGCCCGCGAAAGGAAAAGGTCCAGAGTTCGAGTCTCGGTCCGGCACACAGTTTTAATCTGCCAGGAAGTTTCATATCAGCGCACACTTCGCTGCAGAACCAAAATCTCATTCTGGACTTCCATTTATTCTGATAAGATTATTGACCCCACAGCTCGTGGTCTTGCGGTAGCGTTCTCGCTTCCCACACACGGGGTCCCAGGTTCGATTCCCGGCGGAGTCATGGATTTTTCCTGCCTCGAGATGACTGGGTGTTGTTGCGTCGTCTTTATCATCATCATTCATCCCCATTACGGTCGGAGGAAAGCAATGGCAAACCACGTCCACTAGGACCTTCCCTAGTACACCGGTGTGGGTCTCCCAAAAATGGTTCAAATGGCTCTGAGCACTATGTGACTCAACTGCTGAGGTCATCAGTCCCCTAGAACTTAGAACTAGTTAAACCTAACTAACCTAAGGACATCACAAACACCCATGCCCGAGGCAGGATTCGAACCTGCGACCGTAGCGGTCTTGCGGTTCCAGACTGCAGCGCCTTTAACCGCACGGCCACTTCGGCCGGCTGTGGGTCTCCCGCATCGTCCCCTACGATCCTCGGAGTATGGGACCTCATCATTGACAAAACAAATGAGTAACAGCAGTAACATTAATATCATAAGACGTTGGCATATCTGACGTGGCATTTGGGGGAAAATACTAAAATCACACAGGGAAAAATACTAAAATCACACAGGGAAAAATACTAAAATCATACAGGGAAAAATACTAAAATCACACCGGTGAATTAATCGCAATCGAGAAGTGCCCAGTGACTGTCATGATGTTAATTGAAAACGTATAGTATTACAGGAGGGAATACATCACACCAGTTTTTGGTGTTGAAAGCAGATTGTTTTGAGATGCCAGTCTTCAAAATGAAACTTGAAGTGACCGAAGTGTTATAAACTGACTTTATTTTCTTGCGGTCTCACCATAGTGTTGTAGGTGGAGGCTTAATTGGCTGCAAAATCAGTCATTGGCGGAACCGACGACCCTCGCCAACGGCCAAGTACAAATCAAGCCGTATTACTGACAGTTCTGACTGCTGCAGGCCGTAGCTCTGAGTGGCTCGCCGTTGTAGTTGAAGATGAAGTTCAAGATGAAGTTCCAACTGGAGTGAAATGTGCTGGAATGTTTGCAAGTAAACCTCGCATTGCCGCCTTTTGCGTTTCTTACTGAATTCAGATTGGCTGGATTCCAGATCTTCTGAGCTGCAACCGATAAAAATACTCCTTGGAGCAGCGTAGCCCCCTTCCATCGTCTCTCCCCTATTTGGTTAACCAATAACATTCGTGATACCATCTTATACAGAGATAAATCGTTTCACTCTGTGACCAATGAAGTGATTCATTAGCACAGCATAAATTCTCTTTATATATATATAAATTCACCGGTGTGATTTTAGTATATATATATATTTCAGAGTCAACACAACATGTATAGTGGTGTCTCCTGTTTTCAAGGGCCCAAAACTATGGGTCCCCATTCCTTTCTCGAGATGTTTGTCTATGGAGTCCAGTGTTTTCTGGACAAAAACTCAGCTTTCTACTTTTTTGCACAATAGTGTGTTCTGCTAAACTGTGTTCCTTCTCACTCCACTTCCTGGTTGTAAAACGTTTCTGCCAGGTAAATACAACACACTAGTTTCTATCTGTGTTTGTCCATGAAGCTAGGCGCCTCAGGGTAGCGTCACGAAGAACTTGGGATATTGACTCTCACTTCTCCCTTTGGAGGTCTTCTTCGAAATAGCTTGTCATGTGGATTAAAATCATGTGTTGATTTTTATCCACATGACAACATGGCGTGGGGTCCAGCGTAAAATGAACACTTTTCATAGCATAAGATGTTTTAAGACCTGTAGGTGATAGCAAAGTCTGACGAAACAGCTTGTTCTAAATAAAGAATTATTTATGCAGTCTTGGCTGTTGAATGTTTTTAGTAACAGTGAAACACAAAGGCTCGGAGACTTTCAGTGGGACTCCTTGGAAGAAACACTACCTAGTTCTCGTAAAGCCCTGATGGATTGGTTTAAAGAACCTGTATTCCAACCATACTAAGCGACCACTGTGTTTCCGCCAACATACATCTCACATAGGGACGTGACAAAGGCATATGCAGTGTGTAATTGATGGCGAAAACCCATGCACGTTCAATAAATAATGGGAACCATTGAAAAGGAAAAATATGCACTCCAAAGCACAATTAATGAGAGACTGTCGTACCCTCAGTACTTCAGCGACTCTCAGTGTCCCTAAACAGCGATTGTTCCCCGACGCAGAATTGTTGCCATATCGGACTCAGACCGTTAGAGGAAGATCTTACTTAGCGGAATCCGAGGCAGCTTGCGACGGCCGGCCAAACCGCATTAGCCGCGTACTAAATATAGACGGTGGTTGCTGCGGCGGCACCGGCAGGTTTAGAGGGCGCAGGCCCTCAGAAGCGGCCGCCCACTACTTTAATCAAGGCCCCGCGCCGCCCACGCGCAGCCCCACCCTCCGGCCGACGCCGCTCATCTCTTGAAGGTATGCCGCCGTGCTTCCTGTGAAACCGTCCAGCAGTCGCTGCCGACACGGAGCAGACACCATTCTATACACGGTGTTCAGGCAGACGCAGATTGCATTCGTCACCGTGAGGCTGAGAGGCAATTAATTCCCCTACGTCTTGTGTCAATACCTCCCACTGCCATTACATGAAGAATCATACATGATATTATGCAGAAAAGAGAAACGGCTGAACACAAAGATACGATCTTTCTACACTGCTTGTCACATACAACGCAACACCGAGAAGGACAAGTGATATTGATTTGGGAGGTAATACGTTGTACAAAGATCACATAACTGAAAATACATATCCATGTGAAGTGAGGCAGATGATGATATCAGTGTAGAGTGTTGTCGCCATTGCTAGCTATAACCGCTGCTACACGCCTCGGCATTGAATCAAAAAGGCTCTGGATGTGTTGCTGGGGCACAGCAGTCCATGCTGCTGCCACATATAGCCAAATGTGATTTGGTGTATCAGCAGGTAGTGTATCCCGGGCCAGTCGTCCCGCAGTCATCGACCAGATGTTTTCGATGCGTGAAAGATCGGGAGATCAGGGAGGCCAAGGCAGCAATGAAATCCGGTAGGCGACGCAGAAGTCTTCAACTTTGCGTGCCACAGGTGGTCGAGCATTATCCTGTTGAAATGTGGCCGTCGGAAAGTTCCGACGATACGGGAGAACAACAGGGATTAAACGCTGGTTGGTTAGTGTACCGGAAACGCTTACTACGTATGGTGTGGGAGTGGAATCCAATATCACCCCAAATCATAACAGTAGTTGCAGTACCAGTGTGGCGATGCATAAGCCAACAGATCAGTAGTCTCTTACTACGATATCTCAAGACTCTAAACCCAACCATCGTAGTGGTGCAGGGAGAATCGGGATTCGTCTCTCCCATTCGATTGTCCACGTCCATCATTCATGGCGCAAAAGGCTGTATCATTGACTCAGTAGCAAAGCAGCGATGGACGCCTTGAGAACACTCCACTCTGCTGCAAACGAAGTCGAATGCTACGCACGGATACTGCTTGTTGAGTAAGTTACCGAGTTGGCTGCGATATGGTTCGTGATGTGGCAAAGAAATCCATCACTGCCATGAGCGCAATATGCCTGTTACCTGTAGTGGTGCAACAAGGCGGGTGAATTCGGTCCCGTCGGTCCGTCGTTACCTCATGCACACCGCGATTACAGGTCCGCATCACAGTTGCTTGGTTCTGTCCAACACGATTTCTCTGAAGGATAATCCGCAATATCTATAGGCAACTACTCTTCCTCGGTCGAGCTCCGAAACGTCCTCGAAAGACGTTCGGTGTCTTCTACGAGGTATACTGATATCTCCTAAGCACGGAAGAACAATTCCAGTACGTCCACACGGCCTTCTGTTAACTCGTTATACAGAGCTTGCAGATAGTGTTACTGGCGCCCATGATGTGCACCTGCGCTGAAATGCTGATCCAGTGCATCTCCCACTGCCGCAAATGCATTCTGCAAATTTCACCTGATCCGGATGCTTCCTTCGGGGTGATACATTTCGGGTGACCAGCAGTGTAGATTTCCGAAAGGAGTTCGACATTGTACCACATTATAGAGGGAGTAAATTTTAACTTGACAAACCAGAATAACTCGAAAAATAAGCTTCACGAAAAAATGTGTAGAATCCAAAGTTGACTATTTTCGAGCGGGACATCTGCTGGTGCTAAAATTAGCCCGCCACCCCAGCCCCCTGGATTCCTTCGAGAACAGATGGGGGCTGCAAAGGATTTTGCCGGCCCGGGTGGCCGATCGGTTCTAGGCGCTACAGTCTGGCACCGCGCGAAAGCTACGGTCGCAGGTTCGAATCCTGCCTCGGGCATGGATGTTTGTGATGTAGGTTAGTTAGGTTTAAGTAGTTCTAAGTTCTAGGGGCTTGAAAGTCCCATAGTGCTCAGAGCCATTTGAACCATTTTTTGCAAAGGATTTTTTTGACACAATTGAAAAATAAGCGGCAAACTTGGCATGGACATCTTAGAATAATCCCAGAGAGTGGACAGTCTTCTAAATTATGGAATGGAGAGCTCCACGACACAGAAAAAGTTGAAGACGCGGCTACGTTGGATTGACGGAGTGCGGCGTGCGGTGCAGAACAGGGCCAAGCAAGAAGAGGACGCAAGATAGAAGGAGATGGGAAGTTCGATGCGAGAGAGGCCACATGGTGTATAAAACTAGCAGAAGGAAGAAAGGGGAAGAGAGAACATTGAAATACGCTACTGGCCATTAAAATTGCTACACCAAGAAGAAATGCAGTTGATAAACGGGTATTCATTGCACAAATATATTATACTAGAACTGACATGTGATTGCATTTTCACGCAGTTTGGGTGCATAGATCCTGAGAAATCAGTACCCAGAACAACACTTCTGGCCGTAATTACGGCCTTGATACGCCTGGGTACTGAGTCAAACAGAGCTTGGATGGCGTGTACAGGTACAGCTGCCAATGCAGCTTCAACACGATACCACATTTCATCAAAAGTAGTGACTGGAATTATGCGACGAGCCACTTGCTCGGCCACCATTGACCAGACGTTTCCAATTTGTGAGAGATCTGGAGAATGTGCTGGCCAGGGCAGCAGTCGAACATTTTCTGTATCCAGAAAGGCCCGTACAGGGCCTGCAACATGCAGTCGTGTATTATCCTGCTGAAATGTAGGGTTTCGCAGAGATCGAATGAAGGGTAGAGCCACGGGTCGTAACACACCTGAAATGTAACGTCCACTGTTCAAAGTGCCGTCAATGTGAACAGGTGGTGACCGAGACGTGTAACCAATGGCACCCCATATCATCACCCCAGTTGATACGCCAGTACGGCGATGACGAATACAAACTTCCAATGTGCGTTCACCGCGATGTCGCCAAACACGGATGCGACCATCATGATGCTGTAAACAGAAGCTGTATTCATCCGAAAAAATGAAGTTTTGCCATTCGTGCACCCAGGTCCGTCGTTGAATACACCATCGCAGGCGCTCCTGTCTGTGATGTAGCGTGAAGGGTAACCGCAGCCATGGTCTCCGAGATGATAGTCCATGCTGCTGCAAATGTCGTCGAACTGTTCGTGTAGATGGTTGTTGTCTTGCAGACGTCCCCATCTGTTGACTCAGGGATCGAGGCGTGGCTGCACGATCCGTTACAGCCATTCGGATAAGATGCCTATCATCTCGACTGCTAGTGATACGAGGCCGTTGGGTTCGAGCACGGCGTTTCCTATTACCCTCCTGAACCCACCGATTCCATATTCTGCTAACAGTCATTGGATCCCGACCAACGCGAGTAGCAATGTCGCGATACGATAAACCGCAATCGCGATAGGCTACACACCGACCTTTATCAAAGTCGGAAACTTGATGGTACGCATTTCTCCTTCTTACATGAGGCATCACAACAACGTTTCACCAGGCAACGCCGGTCAACTGCTGTTTGTGTATGAGAAATCGGTTGGAAACTTTCCTCATGTCAGCTCGTTGTAGGTGTCGCCACCGGCGCCAACCTTGTGTTAATGCTCTGAATAGCTAATTATTTGCATATCACAGCATCTTCTTCCTGCCGCTTAAATTTCGTGTCTGTAGTACGTCATCTTTGTGTTGTAGCAATTTTAATGGCCAGTAGTATATACTTCCCGCTAAAGGCAACACTCCCGGTATGAGACCACTTCCGCTACGCAATTTCGACCTGCCAGGAAGTCTCCAAACAGTGCACGCGATGCTGCAGAAGAAAGACTTACTAGACATACGTACAACGCTGTGGAACCGTGTGAACAACTTCTCGTTCAGGAAGGGTGCGACGACCAGGTGACCTGTGGCAAATACGCTGGCTCGAGCGGAGCTGCGATATCGGCCAGCAAGGCGCGGCTGTGCGGCCTCTTTAAAAGCAAATTTGGGGGATCATTCTGCGTAATTCGGGTGCGGGATTTACGAGTACATTCACACCAGGTGGTTTAGAACTCCAGCTCCTGCGGGAATATATATGGCTATTGGGCGGCCCCGGGAGCCAGCCGCACTTTATAGCCCGGCCCGCCACTCAAGATGGCGGCAGGGCGGCGAGCGGTAACAGATTGCGGCCGGCCGAATCCCAACTCCGCGGATCCGTCTGGGTCGATGCCGCCCTCTCGCTCCAGATCTGCGCTCCGCCGCGGACGCAAAGCGCCTACGACGGATCCCATCACACGTCCTGTCGAATATATATAAAATTTCGGAAATGCATTTGTCTAGGTAACACATTTAAGTGATTAACACTGCAAGATCACACGTTAATGTAAGCGTGAACTAAGCCATCGCAAATTTGAAATGCTAGTATATTAATAACCGGTGTAACGGCCAGAATGTTGAATGCAGGCATGCAGGCGTGCATGCATTGTGTTTTAATGTGCCGGATGTCAGTTTGTGGGATGGAGTTCAATGCCTGTTGCACTTGGTCGGTCGATACATCATACTTGGTGAGGGCTACAAACAGCGGACCACTAGTTCATTACGTACGTGATTTCCGTAAAAGGTGTACTGCGCTTTGCAGAACCCTTCCAACAAATGTAAATTCTTCCTAGACCTTTCCTAGCATTGATTTCATGACAGCTTCATACTTCCTGTCGCTTCTATTACACAGCAAAAACAAAGAGTATGGTCATCAGTACAAGACGCAGACTGTCCAATATTAAAATAGGACAAGCTACCATTAGCCAAGTAAGTGAATTTAAATATCTCGGAAGCACAATAACTGAAGACTTGAGATGTCACCAGGAGGTGAAAACTCGAATTGCCATAGCGAAGGAAGTATTCAACAGAAAGAGGAGACACTTATGTGGCAAATTAGATAAAGGACTAAGGGAAAGGCTTGGCAAATGTTTTGTCTGGAGTGTGGCACTATATGAGGCAGAAATATGTACATAGAGACGAGAGGATGAAAAAAGGTTAGAAGCATTTGAGATGTGGATGCGGAGGAGAATGGAGAGAATGAACTGGATGGAAAGAGTGAGTGATGAAAGAGTATTGGAAAGGGTTGGTGAGGGAAGATGTCTGCTGAAGGTTGTAAGAGAAAGGAAAAAGAACTGGTTGGGACATTCATTGAGAAGGGAGTGCTTGCTAGCAGATGCTTTGGAAGGATTGGTTTGTGGGAGAAAACTGAGAGGAAGAAGGAGATACAAGGTGATAGACGACATACAGGGAAGAGAAAATTATGCAGACCTGAAGAGGATGGCAGAAGACCGGACAGCCTGGAGATCTACCATGTGAAAACCTGCCTGTAGGCAGAACACTGATGATGATGACTATTACCCCTAAAAACCAATGGAAAGTGGTGTGCTCAACATGTTCGCTACCAATCTTGTAGTGATATAGGCCTACTATCGTGACGTTTCTGTTTGTAACAGACGTCTCATATTAATCCACTGCCGTCAATTTTACACAAAGGAAATTTTTCCCAAATTTTTCTGTAATACGGGACGCTTGTCAAAAGACAACATTTTCTTGTACCCAACATTAATATCAGCGAACGATCTTACAGTGCTGCTGACCCTGTTTGGTAAACCGTCAATGTATACTGAAACCAATAGAGGTCCTATTATGCTTCCATGGTGTCCACCTAATTTTCCTTTCGCTTCTGTAGAACACTCAGCGCACAGAAAAACGTACTGGGTTCTGTTAGTCACACATTAATCGAGCGAATCACGTATTTTCGTTGCTGTTCCATACGGTAGTGTCGTGCTTAGTGGTATACAGATTGTAAATTTTATGTTGACAAACCAGAATAACTCGACAAAGTAAACTTCCCACGAAAAAATGTGTAGAATCCAAAGTTGATTATTTTCGAGGGGGACATCTGCTGGTGCTAAAATTAGCCCGCCACCCCAGCCCCCTGGGGATGGGGCGGGAGACAACTTTAAAATTTCAAATGGGGACCCCCATTTTTATTGTAAAATCAGATTCTACATAAAAAGCTACGTACATTTTGTCTTAAACGTTTGTTTTGATTCTTGGTAGTTGGCGCTGTAATTCAAGAAAATTCATGTTCTCATTGTTGCGTGGAAAATGGTTAGGGATAAGTAAAAAATACTTACTTACTTCGTGAATTTTGATTCGCTAAAACTAAAACTCTCCCTCCCTTCCCATAGGGTGGGGTCTGAGAGAGAGTAATTAGAGTTTTACAAATGTTGACCCAAATATTAATTTAATATTTGGGTCAACATTTGTAAAACTCTAGTTTAATATTAATTTATTAATATTAATTGATTAAATATTAAGTTATTAAATATTAATTTAATATTTGGGTCAACACTTGTAAAACTCTAATTTAATATTAATCTATTAATATTAATTGATTAAATATTAAGTTATTAAATATTAAATTAATATTTGGGTCAACATTTGTAAAACTCTAATTCCTCTCTCTCAAACCCCACCCTATGGGGAGAGAGGGAGAGTTTTAGTTTTAGCAAATCAAAATTTACTAAGGTCCCCTAGAACTTAGAACTACTTAAACCTAACTAACCTAAGGACATCACACACATCCATGCCCGAGGCAGAATTCGAACCTGCGACCGCAGCGGTCGTGCGGTTCCAGACTGAAGCGCCTAGAACCGCTCGGCCACTCCGGCCGGCGGGGGAGGAGGGGGGGGGGGGTTTGGGCTGTTCTTGTTCTCAAATATTAAATTCGCAACCGAGATATTGCACTGCATCCCATCTTTCCGTTGTTACAATTCGTGGTAATCAAACACCTTGTTTCACTTAGCACGTAGCGTTGGTTTTGTTCAAGTTGAAGTACTCACGGTACACTCATGGTACACGAGAAAGTGTAGCACATCACAATATTTGATATGAAGTAATCCATGCATCGGACGCCCCCTACCTTGTTCCACGTAAGAGACGTGTTTCACAATATCGAAGATAAACAGGTGCTTGGCCGGGCGGTTCTAGGCGCTACAGTCTGGAACCGCGCGACCGCTACGGTCGCAGGTTCGAATCCTGCCTCGGGTATGGATGTGTGTGACGTCCTTAGGTTAGTTAGGTTAAGTAGTTCTAAGTTCTAGGGGACTGCTGACCTCAGAAGTTAAGTCCCATAGTGCTCAGGGCGATATGAAACATTTTTTGAAACAGGTGCTCGAAGCTCTTAAGGTATGCATTTTAGAGCCCATGTTTACTGGACATTCATTTCTTATTTTGGTGTAAGGAACGTGTCGTCAGTCTCTTAAGTGAATTTAGTTACACAGAACACCTTGCAATAGTTATGCAGAGATGACACATGGCCGGCCGAAGTGGCCGTGCGGTTAAAGGCGCTTCAGTCTGGAACCGCAAGACCGCAACGGTCGCAGGTTCGAATCCTGCCTCGGGCATGGATGTTTGTGATGTCCTAAGGTTAGTTAGGTTTAAGTAGTTCTAAGTTCTAGGGGACTAATGACCTCAGCAGTTGAGTCCCATAGTGCTCAGACCCAGATGACACATGCACACAACAGAGCTGCTTCTAACCAGACTGAAGACCACAACAGTGCACTTCTCTGAGAGTCTAACAAGCCCAAAAACCATTAGTTGTTACGTCACTTTTCGTTACAGCGTAAATTCTGAAGTGCAAGACGTTAGAGGTATAAGTGCGGATACTTTTATAGGCGACTGAGGACAATTCTGCTGAACAACATTACATCACTATTTATATTACTTGCTATTAGGAGTAGTATGTTTTTAGTTTGGTTAGTACCTACGAGTACATGTTGCAAGAGCAAGCCATTGGTGTTTATTTTCCCCAGGGCAGCGGGTTAGGTGCTGTAGTGTGGATATGTGGGTGCAAAATGGTATTCCATTTAGTGGTGCAGCTACGACCGTGCAGAAAACATCAGGTAGTAAATTATGTGTCTGCTGGAAGACGATCAGATGCAGAGGAAAAACAACTATCACACTTAAGTTGGTACATATTAAGTTGCCAATGAACACAATGTCTGCATTTATACCGCTAATACACTGCATATAAGCCGCAGATCTCCTACGCATGAGCGCCATAAGTGAAAGGAAACGCGCTTCCCCACCAAAACTGCGTTCCTCAGATCGTTGGGAAACGGCTTTGACTGCTGAATTGAGGATGGTGGATTTTTCATTCATAACCAGACTCTGCGAGCTGACACTCCGCGAGCAGGCCGGCGCCGCAGATCTCAGGAAGGAGATAGCTCCGCGGAAAAATCCGGCTGAGAATCCGAGATGAATCCCTTACCTCTAGCGCCTTTTTAAGCCGAACGTCTGGAGAATATCCGAGGGGCGTCCCGGCTTCGTCTGTCTGACAGTCGCCACCCTTTAATATTTAAACACTCCTTGTCACTCGCCGACTTACCCCTTGAATAACACTCGTCGCCACATCAAAAGACTTCTGTGATGACGGTCTCGTAAATTGGAAATCGCACTAGGTCACGTTCTTTATATGTGTCCCGCGCGACCCACAAATGTCTTCAGAAGTTGAGATGTACAACAGACATAAAACAGCCAAAAAATGTTATATTAATACGCTTTACTGTTTACAACCAGTTTCGTTCCTAAGTCATTGTCAGGCAACAAACATTATATCAAAGGAGGACGGTTCGTTGACATTGAAAGTTCGGGCGAATAGGAGAGACAACTGCATTAAGTGTTACGAAGATTCAACGTCATTCAGTTTGTTGACGCCAACTGTAAGCTTCTCAAAGTCTTCTTGACGATGGTGAAACTCACTTAGTGAATTTTAAGGGATGTTATTTTCTTTTCTTCTTTTTTCGTGGATTACGAAACTACTGAAACAAGGGCGTTAACAGTAAGTTACTTCGTATCTATTGTACTTTCTCACCAGTAAAAAAATAAGATTATTATACCATTCACCCATCACTTCTGCTACTCAACTACTATTTTGATGGTATAACCTTCATCGTCAGATCTAAATATTTTCCTAACAACAAAATACACGCCGCAAACTGCACGTTTCTGCCTACGCCGTAGCCACTCGTGAAGTTGTACTCGCTGAAAATACAGAGTTGCCACATGTTTTCACTGTCAGGAAAAGCTGTGGTGTATTAATTTTTCATTATAACTATTTCATCTTTAATTTATAACAGTCGATATACTATCTGAAGTGCGGAAGTAACAGCATATGAACAAGCTGGGAAAGCTCCGGATAAACGGTTTCTAACATACATTCAGAGTCACGTTTGCGCCACGCAATGGGTCATTAATAACATGTTCATTGCATGTCAACAAACGGAATTTTATTGTAGAGCCTCAGTGATAGGAACAGTCGACTCCTTTGTTCTGTCAGTACGTTTACTGTCAAAAGAACGTCGTCTCATGTTGTGTTGATAATATTTATCAACTTGGTGATGACCTGAGACCGAAAC
The DNA here is from genome assembly GCF_021461395.2 of Schistocerca americana. Taxonomy (NCBI): domain Eukaryota; kingdom Metazoa; phylum Arthropoda; class Insecta; order Orthoptera; family Acrididae; genus Schistocerca; species Schistocerca americana. The sequence goes on along the minus strand of NC_060122.1, from coordinate 174,132,349 downwards.
TATTCGAAAATAATAAAAATTATCAGTATATAATTTTTTGTCGAAGATGGAATTTCTGACTCATTTATGAGCTGTGAAGCAGTGCTAACGGAAAGTAATCTGGACACTCATTCGTACCGTCATCCTAAGATTTCTAACTCAAGTATTTTTATTGTAGTTATTGTAGATTATGTATTTTGACCACTGGACTGGACACAATGGTTTTCAGTTAAATCTCTTGCTTCCTTACGATGTGAGTGGTTGGGGTATGTTTTAATTGCTGAAATGTGTCATTACATCCTGGCTTAACCTCATCTTACGTTCAGTTACATGTGATATTATCGAACATAAACGCTCATTTGACCTTATAGTAATTAATTTGGAATTGGAATGATCAGTTGTGATGACGCGTATATTTACGGAAGGAGGGTTAAGGTGGTGGTTCTAGTGACTGTAGATGATCAGCTGTGACCGAAACTGGCAAAGTAAGTCGACTGATCAGAGCAGCTGTCGGCGTTTTGAATGTGACTGTAAATATATTAATGTTTATCTTTCTTCCGATATCGACATCATTTGAGATATAGCATTGGATCAGATCAGCAAGGACCCGATAAAAAATTATCCGTAGCTTGAGATTTGCCAGTAATACTAAGTGGAACACTGGTTATAACTGAAGAGACCCTTATGCAAACGACGCCTTTCCTTGAATTCATTGAAATTTTGGTTCCCAATCAGACGATATCGATTGTCTTAATCTCCTCTTCATTTGCTATTCAGGTTACCGATTTTCATTGACCTTGTCACAGCGTAAGGAGATATTTGATGATCGTAGAAAATTTGTGCAGTTATTTACTTTTTTACCATGCTCAACTGAAAACAGTTAGGAAATCTACTTGATCATGAAACACATCAGTGTACTTTCTACGTTTGTGAGATTAGATTTGTAAACAAATGCTACAGAAGTAAAAAACCGCGAAAAAAAGTTCTGAGAGTATATACGAATACTGAACGCCCCACAGGGAAGAGTAATGTATGGTTGTATTTCCCCCTTTTTACGTACGCGTTTCATGTGTGAGATAATGGTTCCCGTAACTGCAATGGTTATGCGAAACTGTTACTAAGGGCGCCTTGACATGTTGCTTCCTCCACAAATGTGTGGAATATGTGACGCGAATGCGTATTTACTTTTTCTTTCTTTATGATCCAAGTAACAGAGGTAGCTTGATAACGCCCAAAGGGACGAGATTAGCTGACAGATAAATCGTGAAACAAAATAAATATTTCATAGATAGAACAGCCTACGCAAGAAAATGACTTCTCTTAAGAAATTCACTACGGCTGTCGACCCATATGAACAATAAACAACTGAAAAGTACTACCCTACTGTATCTCCTCTGTAGCACTTGAGTGTACCAGTAGGAAATCGTTCAACTCAAATTTGAACAGTTGGCGTTTATCAGTAGTTTTTTTTCGGATTTCCAGGAAGCATAACGAAAATGAAACATTCAGAATTGTGCACACTTCTTTATGTAATGGTCGAGCAAAAAGTTTCTATTAGAAATCGTGCAGTTCAGAATCAGTATGCCTATCAGGCAAAATCATCATGAGCATTAATGTAATCATCCCACCGAAGCACGAGGTTGAACATGTCCTTTTAATAGAAAATGTCCGTAAGAGCGTGCTACTCATCTTCGTCGGACGGGAAACCTCGACGTTTCAAGGCATTTTTAGTAAAGCGCGGGTGCCCAAGTGTGTCCTTCTTCAGTTGGCATAACTTCTACATTTCGACTTAGCTACAAAGGGACGTGCGTTATCATGAAGCATGGAACCGGGTACACCATTCTACAACGGTGGTTTTCGACAGACATGCTGCCATATGTATATTCTTCATTCTCCGATGGGTGTCTACCGGTGCTTGTCCCTTGGCAGCAAAGAAAAAGAGTAACAGCGCTTTGGTCCTGTTTGGACGCGTTTGGTAATAACATCGCCTTATTCACGCTTCCGCATTTAGCGCACGCGCTTCGGAAAGACACGGATGTCAGAATAATACCTTGCCTACGCGTCTTTGCTTATATATCGGAGACGCGCTACGTTTCATATATACTGAAGTAACACCATCGAACTGAAAGTTTTTGGTCGTCTCTTATACTTCGCATAGGATAGTGTCACACAAGCGTATTAGTAATGCGACACCTCGTGTCAACAAAGAAAAACTGACACTCATTCGTTGTCGTGTTAATGCTGACGTCGACGGCGCAAAGTGGCATCCGGACTGAGCTGGTCCCAGAGATTCCGTGCATGGCGCCGTTCGCCGAACGGAGACTGGACACGCGAAGAATAGGCGCGGCGATTACTGTGCCTAAATGGAATGACGCTGGGCTTCTTGCAAGGAGGCCGTTCACCCGGGCTAAATAGAGTTTTGATTGGCCATCGATTAGGGGGAATTTGCGGTCCGGAATTGGCACCGCTCCGGGAGGCGCATCGGTGGCGAGCGGTTCGCTCGCTGGGCCGTTCCCTGGGACAGCCTCCACCGCTGGTGGCCATCACTCATATTAGCGTAATAACGCCGGCACACGCCACGCCTCTGGGGAGCCGAAGTCGGCAGGGGAAGCCGGAAACGCAGGCGAGTGAGGAACACAGCACCTGCTGTCAACAGTAGCTACTGGAAACAGGTAGCACGCGAACCGCCATGACTACATGGCGTTTCAGCTGCGTTAGGACAAGTGTTTGCAAGTTTTATCTATTCTCTTGTTTGGTTGGTCCGTATGTGCGAAATTCGATGTGCTGTTGTATTGTGGTCTTCGGCACTACAGCAGGTTTATTGCCGTTCTCCACACCAGACTATCCCGTTCAAGACTTTTCGCCTTCCCTAAATACTACAGTCTACATCCATTTTGTCCTGCCTTCATATCCATCTACAGATTTTACCCCCAATACTTCGTTCCACTAGGAGTTTGAAGATATCCTGATTCTTCAGGATGTAATCCAAACCTCCTTTCTGTCACGTACTACCGCAATTATTCCATCTTCCCATCTAATTTTCAAAATTCTTCTGTAGCACCACACTTCAAAAACTCCTCTTCTCTTCTTATCTGCATTGCTTATCGAGACCGTTCCACATCCGCATAGGAATGCACTCGAGGCAGACATCTTCAGAAAAGATTACCTAACTTAAATTTATATTCCTTGACACCAATTTCATCTTTTCCAGATCTACACATATATCATTTATAAGACACACACACACGCACGCACACACACACACACACACACACACACACACACACACACACACACACACACACACACACACACAGGGGATGGACAAAGACACGATACATCGCTATAAATAGATGTCTGAACATAAATGCAGATGTTAGGCAAGTCTGCAGGTTGCGCCGTCTTATTTGACATCTCTACTATGCCCTCGTCCGCAGCTAGTGGTCTTGCGGTAGCGTTCTCGCTTCCCGCGCAAGGGGTCCCGGGTTCGATTTCCGGCGGGGCCAGGGATTTTTTCTGCCTCGAGATGACTGGGTGTTGTTGTGTCGTCTTCATCATCATCATTCAACCCCATTACGGTCGGAGCAAGGCAATGGCAAACCACCTTCGTTAGGACCTTGCCGGTACGGCGGTGCGGTTCTCCCGAATCGTCCCCTAAGCTCCTTGGAGTGTGGGACATCATCATCACCAAGCCCTCAGTATGTTGCAAGTGTCATTCGTGGTGGGAACAGTGTTTGCTGTAGTAACGAGTGTTTTGTGTCGGAGCTAAGTGACTTCGACAGTGGGCAAATTCTTGGTTGTTGTATGGTAGGTTATTCCGTAACCAACGTAGCGGGTGCATTCGTGTTTCAGGGGCCACCATATCAAAGATTTGTACTGCAAACAGCGGAAGCGAATAAACATCACCCGCTTCGTCAAAACGCGAACGAAGGTGTGGGTGTTGAATGATGGTGACAGTGATTGTGACGAAAAACTATAGAACGACGGCTGCAAAATAACTGCAGAACTGAATGTTACACTCGCGAGCTCTGTCAGCACCAAAACAACACGAAGGAAGCTCCGTGAAGTGCGAAGTGTAGGGCGAGCTGGAATTCCAGCACATTACTGATGCTAACGCCCGCAACGGGAAAACGTGGTGATGATTGGTTCAAATGACTCTGAGCACTATGGGACTTAACTTCTGAGGTCATCAGTACCCTACAACTTAGAACTACTTAAACCTAACTAACCTAAGGACATCACACACATCCACGCCGGAGGCAGGATTCGAACCTGCGACCGTAGCGCTCGCGCGGTTCCAGACTGAAGTGCCTAGAATCGGTCGGCCACTTCGGCTGGCCTATCCTTAAATATACTCCAGACTCGGTTAACCATTGGTAAACAACATAAATCTGGTGTATTTCGTCGCGGAAGGATTTGTCCCCACGAAGTTGCCGCCGACAGAAGTCTTCACGGGTGCGTCCCTCGCGGTGCCGATCGCCGGCAAAGAATCGGTCCTCCGGGTCCGGTTGTGACGGCATCGTCCGGGGCTCAGACAGTGACACGTGTCGCCTAGCCGCGGCTCTCACAGCGCACATCGATCTGGCCGCCACGTCCGGCCGCTGCCCACGCGTCGCAGATTGCGCGCCGGCAAACAACGCCGCCGGTTAATACCCGCCACCATCGGCAGCGGTGCTTAGTGGCCAGTGCTGTCCGACAGCTGCTGCTTTTCAGCACGTCTCTACCCGCTGTCGCAAACTTATCCCGTCCCACACGATCCTGGGGGTTCGGTTTTTCTTATTTTTGTTCCTGCCGGACTGAGTCTCTTCCCTCGTTTCCAACCGACCTGCTACGACTGTGCACATTCTGCGTTATTTAATTCTCCTTTTTATGCTGCTACTTGTCGCCAGTACATCGTAGTACTTGGTTTTGGCAAGACAGAAATACCTTGTCGTCCCCTTGTCAATAGCTGGCAATTAGGATAAACTAATGAGGGGGAAACAGTCACTATGAAAGGGAATGCGAGCCAATGTTATGAAATTTTGTATATAGCACAGCAGTCTGTGATTGCAAATATTTCTTTATTCAATTATCGGTGTCAGGCATTATGTTCATTGAATGATCTAAAAAGAGAAAAGTGCATGGATATGAAAAATTGTACGTAATTGTAGGCTACTTACTGCTGTAAACAGTATCGTGTTATACATAGTCTGGAAGGTTAGCAATAAATATATATATATATATATATATATATATATATATATATATATATATATATATATACTCCTGGAAATGGAAAAAAGAACACATTGACACCGGTGTGTCAGACCCACCATACTTGCTGTACAAGCAATGATCACACGCACGGCACAGTGGACACACCAGGAACCGCGGTGTTGGCCGTCGAATGGCGCTAGCTGCGCAGCATTTGTGCACCGCCGCCGTCAGTGTCAGCCAGTTTGCCGTGGCATACGGAGCTCCATCGCAGTCTTTAACACTGGTAGCATGCCGCGACAGCGTGGACGTGAACCGTATGTGAAGTTGACGGACTTTGAGCGAGGGCGTATAGTGGGCATGCGGGAGGCCGGGTGGACGTACCGCCGAATTGCTCAACACGTGGGGCGTGAGGTCTCCACAGTACATCGATGTTGTCGCCAGTGGTCGGCGGAAGGTGCACGTGCCCGTCGACCTGGGACCGGACCGCAGCGACGCACGGATGCACGCCAAGACCGTAGGATCCTACGCAGTGCCGTAGGGGACCGCACCGCCACTTCCCAGCAAATTAGGGACACTGTTGCTCCTGGGGTATCGGCGAGGACCATTCGCAACCGTCTCCATGAAGCTAGGCTACGGTCCCGCACACCGTTAGGCCGTCTTCCGCTCACGCCCCAACATCGTGCAGCCCGCCTCCAGTGGTGTCGCGACAGGCGTGAATGGAGGGACGAATGGAGACGTGTCGTCTTCAGCGATGAGAGTCGTTTCTGCCTTGGTGCCAATGATGGACGTATGCGTGTTTGGCGCCGTGCAGGTGAGCGCCACAATCAGGACTGCATACGACCGAGGCACACAGGGCCAACACCCGGCATCATGGTGTGGGGAGCGATCTCCTACACTGGCCGTACACCACTGGTGATCGTCGAGGGGACACTGAATAGTGCACGGTACATCCAAACCGTCATCGAACCCATCGTTCTACCATTCCTAGACCGGCAAGGGAACTTGCTGTTCCAACAGGACAATGCACGCCCGCATGTATCCCGTGCCACCCAACGTGCTCTAGAAGGTGTAAGTCAACTACCCTGGCCAGCAAGATCTCCGGATCTGTCCCCCATTGAGCATGTTTGGGACTGGATGAAGCGTCGTCTCACGCGGTCTGCACGTCCAGCACGAACGCTGGTCCAACTGAGGCGCCAGGTGGAAATGGCATGGCAAGCCGTTTCACAGGACTACATCCAGCATCTCTACGATCGTCTCCATGGGAGAATAGCAGCCTGCATTGCTGCGAAAGGTGGATATACACTGTACTAGTGCTGACATTGTGCATGCTCTGTTGCCTGTGTCTATGTGCCTGTGGTTCTGTCAGTGTGATCATGTGATGTATCTGACCCCAGGAATGTGTCAATAAAGTTTCCCCTTCCTGGGACAATGAATTCACGGCGTTCTTATTTCAATTTCCAGGAGTGTATATATATATATATATATATATATATATATATATATATATATATATATAGAGAGAGAGAGAGAGAGAGAGAGAGAGAGAGAGAGAGAGATGGTAAGCCTGCATGAGTCAAAATATTGAATCGTCTCTGGCGTACGGTGCTTAAAACTACGGTACAACAGCTGAGCAGAGCATGGTCGCTAGATGTCGCTGTCCCAAGGCAGTTTGAAACCAGGGGATAAAGAGTCAGAGCATAATCTTATATGTTTTGCATAAAAGTAGATCGGATAAATTAATGTTTCTGACAGAATTTTGTAAACAAATGAACATAAAGACTAAACAACTTGTTGATGTCGCTGTCCCAAGGCAGTTTGAAACGAGGTGATAAAGAGTCACAGCATAAATCTTGTACGTTCTGCATAAAAGTAGATCGTATTCATTAATTTTCCTGGCAGAATTTTGTAAAAAAATTAACATAAAAACTAAACAAGATATTATTTTTAACTTCTTTTTAGTTCCGTATGTGTTGAATCATATTCTTGGGACGCTGTAAAAATTTCATGTTTCTACCTTGAGAACTTTTTGAGATAATAGGACATTTACAGCAAAAAATTACTGCCGATATGCTAAGATTCGAAGTTTATTTAATACTAACGTGTAGACACGCTCACAGCTCTGACTCTTTCGTGCAATAGAATTTTCCTGCCCATCCCACCTGTGTTCTCTTTAGTCTCAGAATCGTCCAATGCTCGCCTTGTTCTTTTCTTTCTTGCTTCTTTTGTCACTTGTCGTGCAGCAAACTCTACTAGGCCTACACGAAGCACATTCATTTCTCGCAGACTTCTAGCTGTATTTTGCCTAATCTCATCCCTACCTTCTCCATAACCTCCAGTTTTTTATAGTCCCCACCACAAAAATTTATTACAGCAACAGACACTGCTAACTTTAGAGTCATATGGCTAGCAAAAACCTTTTTATGGCAGGCGGCACCACCCAAGAGTTTTGAAGGGTTATTTCACACTCTGGATCTTTCCATACAAACATTTCTTTACTAGCTCTGGATCTAACAGATTTTTGAATACGGGCATGACTGTCGCCGTTACTGTTTTAAGTTACCAGAAAATTCACCTTGCCTGTACTTACACCAAGCACTGTGGGCACGGTCACTTCAGAAATGTTATTCTGGTAATTTACAATCTCTTCACTTCTTGTACACTCGTTTTCTGCTACTTCAGACGCAAATTCGGATCTGACCTTAATGTTGCCCGCAAATTTCCTCTTCTTAAACATACTTCTACTCTTAGTCGCCGGCCGAAGTGGCCGTGCGGTTAAAGGCGCTGCAGTCTGGAACCGCAAGACCGCTACGGTCGCAGGTTCGAATCCTGCCTCGGGCATGGATGTTTGTGATGTCCTTAGGTTAGTTAGGTTTAACTAGTTCTAAGTTCTAGGGGACTAATGACCTCAGCAGTTGAGTCCCATAGTGCTCAGAGCCATTTGAACCATTTTGAACTCTTAGTCCTTTTGTATACGTATAATATAGCAATATATGCACCGTTGAGTAGCACACTGTTTACATACAAACTAGCACCAGAGAAAATAACTTCTAATGACAATTTCTGATACGTAACATTGGCATCAAAACAAGGCAATTCACAGTCTTCTATACTCTAGGTTTCCCAAGATGTGACTCTTCTTCAATTCTGTCAACGACACGAGATGCCACACGTCAAATTTAAAACCGTGTTTTTAATCTGAAAATTCCTAAAGCATTTTAAGTTTAAAAAAAAAAGCATTCCGTCTTCAGGCCACGAATGGCCTACCGGGACCATCCGACCGCCGTGTCATCCTCAATGGAGGATGAGGGTAGGAGGGGCGTGGGGTCAGCACACCACTCTCCCTGTCGTTATGATGGTTTTCTTGACCGAAGCCGCTATTATTCGGTCGAGTAGCACCTCAATTGGCATGACGATGCTGAGTGCACTCAGAAAAATCACAACAGCGCATGGCGGCCTGGAAGGTCACCCATCCAAGTGCCGACCACGCCCGACAGCGCTTAGCTTCAGTGATCTCACGGGAACCGGTGTATCCACTGCGGCAAGGCCGTTGCCTATTTTAAGTAAAAGAAACATTATTAATGTTGTATATATTTATTTTCCTTGTCTAGGTATTTATTTCGCAGTATAATCCCCCTTGTGACAAACACATTACTCACAACTAGAGACCAGTTTGTTGATACCGCCACTGTAGGATGTTTGCCTTTGTTGACGGAGCCGCAACTTCACCCCTGCTTGGACCGACTCATCACTACCACAGTGAAGCCCTCGAAGGTGTTCTTTAAGTTTTCGAAACACAAGAAAATCAGATGGGGCCAAGTTGATGCTGAATGGAGGATGATCGAGGAGAGTGAACCTAAGGCATCGGATTGTTCCAGATGTTGCAGCGCACGTGTGTGGTCTGTTATTGTCATGCAGAATGACAGGGTGCTGCATGTGTTGACGAACGATTTCGAAATTCGATGACAGCACGCTGTTTTTCAAGCACCGACATAGGTTACACATCGCCATGTTCAGGCCACGATTCGGAGACCTCTAGCGGCAAAGGGTTGTAACTTTCGTTCCCGAAGCGAGCAAGTCTACCGACTTACAAGCATGAAATGTAGTATCCTGACCGATACTGAGAACAGAATAAATATTTGGAGGAACTATTTTTCAGTTCGTCGTTATGCAACACCTCCCTTAATTTCGAGACCGGTTCCTTAATTTCGAGACCGGTTAGACGTTAAAAAAAAATAGCCCTCGTCCTACACAGCTCCCCATGTGTCCACTGAACCGTATTAACGTAGGCAGTCATTTAAAAATTTACGTCCCAGTTGCAGCCGGATCTGCAACGACCGTATTTTCTACACCACTGGACATTACAATTGCTACACCACGAAGATAACGTGCTACAGACGCGAAATTTAACCGACAGGAAGAAGATGCTGTGATATGCAAATGATTACCTTTTCAGAGCGTTCACACAAGGTTGGCGCCGGTGGCGACAACTACAACATGCTGACGTGAGGAAAGTTTCCAACCGATTTCTCATACACAAACAGCAGTTGACCGGCGTTGCCTGGTGAAACTTTGTAGTGATTACTCGTGTAAGGAGGAGAAATGCGTTTCCGACTTTGATAAATGTCCGATTGAAGCCTATCGCGATTGCGGATTATCGTATCGCGACATTGCTGCTCGCGTTGTTCGAGATCCAATGACTGTTAGTAGAATATGGAATCGGTGGGGTCAGGAGGATAATACGGAACACCCTGCTGGGTCCAATCTCTAGCAGTCGAGATGACAGCATCTTATCCGCATGGCTGTAACGGATCGTGCAGCACGTCTCGATCCCTGAGTCAACAGATGGGGACGTTTGCAAGACAACAACTATCTACACGAACAGTTCGACGACGTTTGCAGCAGCATGGACTATCAGCTCGGAGACTACGGCTGCGGTTGCCCTTGACGCTGCATGACAGACAGGAGCGCCTACGATGGTGTACTCAACGACGGACCTGCGTGCACGAATGGCAAAACGTCATTTTTTCGAATGAATCCAGGTTCCGTTTACAGCATCATGATGGTCGCATCCGTGTTTGGCGACATCGCGGTGAACGCACATTGGAAGCGTGTATTCGTCATCGCCATACTGGCGTATCACCCGGCGTGATGGTACGGGTTGCCATTGGCTACACGTCTCGGTCACCTCCTGTTCGCATTGACGGCATTTTGAACAGTGGACGTTACATGTCAGATGTGTTAGGACCTGTGGCTCTACCCTTCATGCGATCCCTGCGAAACCCTACATTTTAGCAGGATAATGCACGACCGCATGTTGCAGGCCCTGTACGGACGGGCCTTTCTGGATACAGAAAATTTTAGAGTGCTGCCCTGGCCAGCACATTCTACAGATGTCTCACCAATTGAAAACGTCTGCTCAATGGTGGCCGAGCAACTGGCTCGTCACAATACGCCAGTATGTGAACTGTGGTATCGTGTTGAAGCTGTATGGGCAGCTGTACCTGTACATGCCATCCAAGCTCTCTTTGACTCAATTCCCAGGTGTATCAATTGCCGTTATTGCGGCCAGAGGTGGTTGTTCTGGGCACTGATTTCTCAGGGTCTATGCACCTAAACTGTGTGAAAATGCAATCACATGTCGGTTCTAGTATAATATATTTGTCCAATGAATACCCGTTATCAACTGCAATTTTAAAGGCCGGTAGTGTAGGTTACACATCGCCATGTTCATGCCACAATTCGGAGACCTCTAGGGGCAAAGAGTTTTAACTTGCGTTACCGAAGCGAGCAAGTCTACCGACTTACAAGCATGATATGTAATATCCTGACCGATACTGAGAACAGAATAAATATTTGAAGGAACTACTTTTCAGTTCGCCTTCATGCAACATCACCCTTAATTTCAAGACCGACTAGATGTCCTCGTCCTACACATCTCCCCACTTGTCTACTGAACCGTATGAACGCAGCCAGCCATTTAAAAATTTTACGTCCCGGTTGCAGCCGAATCGGCAACGTACCGGATTTTCTACAATATTCTAGTCTCGTACGGTAACTTTCGTTCGAATTTTGAGCAGAACAGTTCAGCCGTCTGGATTCGATTGAAATTCTGACGACCATTGTTGTCTGTTGTTACTTTTGAGCCTGTTTGCAGCAGACGTTGACGGACACTGCGCCGGCGCTGCTGCCGACCGTAGCAGTGCGTTGTTGCGAAGCACTTGCGTCCGGCTGCCGGTGGCCGGCTCATCTGTTTTTGTTTAACTCCGCGAGAGTTTCGTCTGGAGCCGAAAGGCACCCGCCCGGCAGATAACGCGGCGAGCGGAGCTTCCGGCGTCCGCCGCCATTCAGATAGCGCGCCTCCGCCGCCCCCACCGCCCAGCCGCCCCCGCAGCTGATATTCAGCCGGCGCGGCTCGGCGCGGCGTGGCGGCGGCGACGGCGGCGGCGGAGGCGGCAGACTCTGCAGTCCATCAGGCGGCGGATGCGGACGTGCCGGAACTCGGCGATTGTATTCGGCCGGCCGCCTCTGCAGGGCCCCGCCATCGATTCACTTTATGTCCGGACTGGGTAGTTTTCCGCGCGGCCGCCCACATTCTTCTTGCTCCTGAGATGTGCCCGGCACACCAGAGCGCTGTTGTTCCCGACACCCGCCGGGATAACCTTCCCGCGGCAGCTCCGTAACCACTGGCCTCCCTCCGGTTGCTTCGAAATCACTACCGCTTCGTCGTCTCGATTCGGGCGGTCCGTTTTGACTACGGTGTTTCTCCGTCCTTGGGCAGATGTTCTCATTTCCCCAACCATTGCCTGCGGTAGAACAATGCATTATATACGATGTTCCTAAGGCTCTTAGTAGCTACCCTTACTTCCGCAAAGGCTGTCTAAGGTAAGAGGTCTGCATAAATCGATACCTCTGCGTCTATGAACAGGTATTACCATATCCTCAACTGTAGCCTACAGTAGAGCATTGCAAGCGCGTGATCTCCACTTGAATGTGGCGGGACACAGAGAGAGAGGGAGAAAGAGAGTGAGAGAGAGAGAGAGAGAGAGAGAGAGAGAGAGAGAGAGAGAGAGGGAGGGAGAGGGTGAGAATTTTTGAAAATTTCCAATGGGACCAAACTGCTGAGGTCATCGGTCCCTAACCTTACACACTACTAAATCTAAGGACAACAAACACACCTATGCCGGAGGGAGGACTCGAACCTCTGACGGGAGGAGCCGCGCCTACGGTGGCGAGGCGCCCTAGACCGCGTAGATCCCCCATGCGGCAGAGAGAGAAACAGATAGACAAGGAAAGAATGCGAATAAACGTCGCGTATAATGTAAGTACGCAGGCTTTGCAGTGCCGTTGCCACTGAACGCAAAGATCATCTTCTATATTAATCTTCATCGTTTTCCCCTTCAGCTTCGCCTACTCGAGTGACGTGTCGACCCCTCTGCTCAGATCTTCTTCGCGATCTTGTTGTGTTCACGGCTGCCCTCAATACATAACTAGCATTTATTTTTTATTTTTTTTATGCTTTCGTTTAAGGAACAGTAGAAGTGGGCTAGAAGAAATGATTTTCGATTATATTTGCTTTGCTACGTATCAGGATTTATTTTATTAGGTAAATGATCCAAAATGTTTGTTAATGCATACTGAACCATTTCTGAGCAACTGAGAGCCTTAATAATGGGTAAAATAAGTAACTTTTTGCTGTAGTGTTGAAGGTATGTACATCATGGACATCATTACTCTACTGAAATTGTAATGTATTATTTACTAAGAACTTCGTTAGTGTGTAGATGTATTGTGAAGATGTACTTAAGGCGCCCAGATCCTTGAAGAAGTATCTACAGGATGAATGTAGGTCAAAATTTGTAAACTGCATATTACTTTTACTGTTCACTTTCATGCAATCAGTTTTGTGTTTCTAATTGATGGCTTACCTCAGATAATTGTTTCATAAGATATTGTTGACTTGAAGTATATAAAATATTCTATGAAGCTGATTCAAATGGTTCAAATGGCTCTGAGGACTATGGGACATAACTGCTGAGGTCGTCAGTCCCCTAGAACTTAGAACTACTTAAACCTAACTAACCTAAGGACGTCACACACATCCATGCCCGAGGCAGGATTCGAACCTGCGACCGTAGCGGTCTCACGGTTCCAGTCTGTAGCGCCTAGAACCGCTCGGCCATTCCGGCCGGCGAAGCTGATTTGTTTATCTCCAAGACTGGCAATTATAAGAAGAGCGAAAATATCTGAACGTAACTGTTTGAACATTTCAGTAACATGCTATTTATACTTGAAGTTTTACTCAGTTTGGAGCAGTGTATTATATATTTTGACACTTGCTCATTTGCTCATGTGCTATAATAGCTGTTGGTATGACTATTTCTTGTATGTAACCTAATGTGCAGAGTCAGCGAGAATCGATTTTCAGAGAAATAGTTTATAACTCTTTTAGAAGTTCATGTACTTTAAGATTGAATGCACTGCTCAGCAAGAACATTACGACTACCACCTGCTATCTATATGGGGAAGGTGCATGATATATCTGAGTTTGACAGAGGGCAGATTTTGACGGCCTCGAGGCTAGGCACGTGCTTTTCGGAAACTGTACGATTTGTCGGGTGTTCGAGGTGTGCTGTGGTGAGTGTCGTCAACTCTAATCGAAATCGAGGTGAAACCAAGTCCCGACGTCGTGGGGTTGTGGTGCCATTCCTCATTAGCTGGGCAGACCGGCAAAACGGGACAGGCAGTGAACTGTGGCAGAACTGACATTAAACTTTAATACTGTGCAGAGTGACTGAACACACGTGCACCAAACACTTCTAAAATTGGGCCTCTGCCCTTGCATTCGCCCATGTTGACACTTCGACATCGGTTGCTACGACTAAAATGGGCAAGTAACCATGGGCACTGGTCGTTGGCGTAGTGGCAGAGCGTTGCATGATCTGATGAATCCCGATACCTTTTTCATCACGCCGTTGGGAGGGGGCGAATACGTCGTCTTCCAGACGAACGGATGTGCTACGTGGGCGGAGACTAAACTGGCGTCTGCTCCATCATCTCAGTGGAACATTCGCGTGTGCATCCATGGTTCCAGTGGAGCTCGTGTAACGCACCACGACGGCCAAAGAGCACACTGGCTGTAGACCACGTATACCTCTTCATGACGATCATCTTACCCGACGGCAGTCTCATTTTTCAACAAGATCATGAGCCATATCACGAGGCCAAAAGTGTGATGGAGTGGTTCGAGGTACACAGTGGCGAGTTCCAACTAATGTGCTGGTACCCCAACTCACCAGATCTAAAACCGATCGAACACATCCGGGATGTGAGTGAACGTGGACTCAGAGCTCATCGCCCTCCACCGTGGAATGTACGGGAATTAAATGACTTGTGGTTGCAGATGTGGTGTCAATTCCCTCCAGAGACTTTCCAAGACCTCACTGCGTCCATGCCACTTCGCGTCGCCGCCGCTGTCATCCGTGCCAAACGTTGACCTACCGGCTATTAGGCAGGGGTCATAATGCTCTGACTGATCGTTGTATGTCGTGCAGCCGTGGTGTGGAAACTACGGTGTTGACCGAAATGGCACAGTGGTCAGACGTAAGACTCGTACTCTGGAGGACTGACGCTCAAATCACCCATTTCCATCCAGGCCCAAGTGTTCCATTATTTCCCTAAATTACTTAAGCGAATGTCGGGATGGTTCCTTTTAAAGAGCAGGCAAATTTCCCTCTCCAATCTGAGCTTCTGCTCTTCCTCGGTATTGTCGTTGAGTGAATGTCACACCCCATCTTTTTTTTTTTTTTTTTCGTCTACAGAAACTGGAATCAATGTACCCGTCAGGATAGCCGAGAGTGCTAACGCGCTGCTTCCTGGACTCACGTAGGTGCGCCGGCCCCGGATCGAATCCGCCTGGCGGATTAACGACGATAGCCGGTGTGCCAGCCAGCCTGGATGTGGTTTTTAGGCGGTTTTCCACATCCTACTAGGTGAATACCGGGCTGGTCCCGCCAGCCTCAGTTCCACGACTGGCAGACATTTGAAACACTTTCACACTATTTCACGATTTACACTGGACGCAGACAGCAGGGGTACACTAATTCCATCCTGGGGGTTATGGGGTGGAGGCAGGAAGAGCATACGGGCACCCCATAAACTTAATCATGCCAAATCCGTCCTTAACCCTGGCTACCCTGCGCACAATGCGGGACAAAGGCAGTAGCAAAAGAAAGAAAAGGAAGAAAGAAACTGGAACCAATGTACAAGTAAATGTGGCATTTATGATAAACTAGGGGCTGCAGACGACTATCCTAGGGGAGCGCTCTCAGTAACGCGGGTGGACAGTGCAGTTCTTTGCGTCTGGCGGCCTAAGAGGAAAAGACGTCACAGGAGGTGTCCTTAATCCGCGCGCCGGAAGTCGCTGGGGAAGAAGAAAAACCGCCCGCAGGGAAGTTCGGACGACTGCGACTTGCAAATTAGCCGGCGAGCCGCAGCGCCGCACAACTTTTATATGAAAGGCCGGAGCAGCTGGACCGCCCCCAGACGGTTCCCACGCTACGCTCTGCCCCAGACCGACCCCAGGCCGCCCCCGTGTGTGTGATTGTCGCCAGGTACGCGACTACGCGACCTGACTGCGGGCGATCGCGTAGCGCGCTCTATCAGCACGCCGTCCGATTATCTCGCGGTGGCTCATTTCCGCCCCCGTCAGCCCCCGCTATTTCAGATCCGCGGCCCAGTTACACGGCGCATCCCATAACCCAACCCCCGCCGTAACCCTTCCGCGCCGGCAGAGACCGCCCCCTCTTTCCGCCTCTCCGGGTTTGGCGCTAATTCCGGAAAGTTTCTCTCCCTCGTCGTCCCATCCAACCTCCACCCCGATACCCACCCCCGTATCCCTCCCCCTCCTCCTTCCTGCGGCTTAATTACAGTGTTTTCTTCTTCGTTGTTTTCTTACCCTGAATACCCATTTAGTTATAAAATTTGCATTTCTGATTCCTGATACGACGTAACCACGTGAATATTAATACGTAAATGGTCGGCGGCAGGGAAACAACGCGTTAGTTCACCCGTATAATTACTCCGAGTGCAACTTCGACGCACATTTCCTTTTTTTTTTCGAGTGCAACGAATGCTTCCTCTACTCAACTCTACAGCATCCGTACTGTAATTATCGTAATCTGGAGAGCAGTGTGGCTTATTCATTAAAGCAGAGAAAGCGTGTGTATGTGATTTGAGCGAATAATCACACAGGAAACAACCGAAATATTCCAACAGCGTCAACCACAAAGAGAGTACTCGATTACTTCTCCCTCGCAAGCAAGGGAAGAAGGTAATGAATGTAAAGTACAAGACGAAGGCACTTGTTCAGCACACACGAAGTGCGGAATAATATAATAAAAGATATAACAAGGGACGTATACCCAGACATAGACGATCTCAGGCACCATCAGGATAATGACCACGCTCTTCGGACACGTCTTTGTGGATAAAGAACCACATTAAGCTAGATCGAACACGTACAAAGGAAACTGATTGTCATAGGTTACCAGCATAAGACCAAAATATGGACACTGGAGTCAAGAATGTTGCTAATCCTGATAATGGTTCAAATGGCTCTGAGCACTATGGGACTCAACTGCTGAGATCACTAGTCCCCTAGAACTTAGAACTAGTTAAACCTAACTAACCTAAGGACATCACAAACATCCATGCCCGAGGCAGGATTCGAACCTGCAACCGTAGCGGTCTTGCGGTTCCAGACTGCAGCGCCTTTAACCGCACGGCCACTTCGGCCGGCAATCCTGATAATGAAAGAATAATACTGGACAAGGGTAAATACTAAGAGAGAACAAGTTTGTCTCAATTAACTTTGACCTCAGACGGCCACACACAAATACAAGAAGGAAAGAAGTAATGCTTCCTTTTTTTATAAGGGTTATTGCACCACACATCTGATGCAGCTGCCCTCTCCGTACAGTGATTGAAGCCCTGTGGCTGGAAATTAATTTCCATAAGCATACACCGACACACTACCGCGATGCTATAGAAACAAGGCCGCTACCACATAAACACAGTTTTGTATAATTTTACTGATGTTCGGTGTTGTATTACACTCCCAGCAACACATAATAGTAATACATCATCTAATCATCTGCTGATTACAACAATTTTTGTTTGTACATACGGAGTATATTGCAGCTGATGATTACATATGTAGGTTATAATACGTTAAAATTTTCGTGATTATTCTTCTAGAGCTTATGCGTTTTCAGACCCGAGGATAATGGTTATATTACCGGATAATAGATGTTCCAGTTTTGCTTGGTTTCTGGCACAAAGTTTATTCTTCTACCCAGTGAGATGGTGCAGCAGTAAGACATTCCACTAGTAACTGAGAAGACGACGATTTATATCCCAGTTCGGTAATTCAGATTTAAATTTGCGTGATTTCTCTACATCGTACAAGGCGAATGCTGGAACGCCTCCTTGGAAACGATGCGGCAAATATTCCTCACTATCCTTCTCTAGTCTGGGCCTGGGTTGCACGTCTAAAGACCTAGTTGTCGACGGTACATTAAACGCTAACTTTTATTCCTTTCCCCAAGAAAGAGTGGAAACGTCGAGTTTGGATACGCAGCCTAATCAGCCAGAAAATATGACGTCTTTTTAGTCTTTCGTTTTACATCTTCCAGGTAAGTGTCTCGTGTGGGACATAATGATAACCCAGGTGCCTGTCTACAGACATCATCGAGACATCCACATTTATCAGTTTCGTTTCGTAATATGCAACTTTCTCCTGATTTGGAGATTAGAAGACAAAAAAGTTTCTATATCGGCATTTTCTGGTGATTTGCTCATCACTACGATTGGAAAATCAAGAACGAAGTGCTAGTATCAAAAAGGCTGTAAGACAGGGATGCAGCCTTTCGCCTCTACTGTTCAATTTATACGCCGAAGAAGTACTAACGGAAATAAAAGGAAGTTTCGATACTGGATATCAACGACACGATTCGCTGATGACATTGCTATCATCGCTGAAGGTGAGGAAGAATTACAAGATCTGTTGAATGGAATGAACAATGTAATGGGAGCGAAATATGGATTCAGAGTAAACCGAAGAAAGACTAAAGTAATGAGAAGTAGCAGAAATGAGAATAATTAGAAGCTTAACATCAAAATTGGTGATTGAAAACTAGATAATGTTGCAGAGTTCTGCTGCCTTTAAAGCAGAATAACCCAACACGGAGGAAGCAAGGGGGCATGTAAAGCAAGTTATCACGGAAAAAGAGGGCATTACTGGCCAGAAAAAGTTTACTAGTATCAATCGTAGGCGTTAATTCGAGGTAGAAGTGTCTCAGAACGTAGGGTTGGAGCACAGCACGGCATGGTTGTGAATCGTGGGCAATCGAAGACAAAGCGTTTGAGATACTATGTTACGGAAGAATGGTGAACGTAGATAGCCTCGACAGTTAAGAAATCAGGAAGTTTCCTCAGAATCGGGAACAAAGGATCATACGGGTAACACTGACAAGGAGGAGGGATAGGTTGACTGGCAATGTGTTAAGGCATCAGACAGTAACTCCCACGGTATTAAAGGGAGCTGTAGAGTTTAAAAAGTGAAGAGGAAGACAGAGATTGGAATATACCCCACAAATAGTTGAGGACGTAAGGTAAAAGTGCTACTCTGAGATGAAGAGGTTAGCAGGGGACATCAGTTCGTGACGGGTCGCATCAATTTAGCTAGAAAACTAAAAAAAGAAAAATATCTCACCACCTAACTCCCTGTGGGTGTTCCACCTCTCCACATTCTATTCATATTCCTGCAGAATTCTATTCTAGGTAGTCTGCTCTTCCTCGTATGTTACTTCCTTCGCCGTTCCTGTGGAGAATCTCCTCATACCCGATCAGTCGGTATAATTTTCAACATTCTTTTGTAGCATCACTAATCAAACGCTTCGATTGTCTTCTATTTCTTCTCTACCAGTGTTCATGATTCATTACAATACAATGCTGTGTTCCAAACGTACAGCCGGCAGGAGTGGCCGTGCGGTTCTAGGCGCTACAGTCTGGAACCGAGCGACCGCTACGATCGCAGGTTCGAATCCTGCCTCGGGCATGTATGTGTGGGATGTCCTTAGGTTAGGTTTAATTAGTGCTAAGTTCTAGGCGCCTGATGACCTCAGAAGTTAAGTCGCATAGTGCTCAGAGCCATTTGAGCCATTTGAATCATCCAAACGTACATTCTCAAAAATTTCAACCTCAAGTAAAGGCCTATATTTAATGCCAGTAGACTTCTCTTGCCCAGGAATGCCCTCTTTCTCTGCTTTATATGTCCTTCTTGCTTCGTCTATCCAGTGCCATTTTGCTTCTGAAGTTGTAAAATTACTGAACTTTGTCTACTTACTGACCGATTTTAATGTTAAGTTTCTCGCTAGTCCCATTCCTGCGACATCTCAATACCTTTGTCTTTTTAACGTTTACTCTCAGTCCACATTCTGTAATCATTAGTCGATTCAGTTCAACAGTTCATGTAGTTCTTCCTCTACTTCACCGGGAACAGCAATGTCATCAGTAAATCTTATCACGGATATCCTTTAACCCTGAATATTAATCTCACTCTTGAATATTTCTTTTATTTCAGCCGTTATTTCCTCGTTATGTAATTTGAACAGCAGGTCCCAAAGAATGCGTTGTTTCTTACACCCATTTTAATCCAAGCACTTCGTTCTTAATCTTCAGTTTTACGTTTTCCTCTTGGTTCTTGTATACGTATACCATCCTCCTTTCCTCCCAGATTACCCCTACTTTTCTCAGAATGTCGAAAAACGTGCACCTTTTACATTGTCGAACCCTTTCTCTAGATCGACAGATATTATGAGCGTATATTGATTTTTCATGAGTCTTGCCTTCATTATCAAGTGCAAAGACGGATCTGCCTTACTGGTGCCTTTACCTCTCCTAAAGTCAAACTGTTCGTCATGTAACTGATCCTCAATTTTCTTTTCCATTTTTCTGTGTATTACTCTTGTCACTAACATGGATGCATGAGTTGTTAAGTTGATTATGCTATAGTTCTCGCACTTACCGGCTCTTGCTTGCTTAGGAACTGTGTGGGTGATATTTTTCCGAAAGTCTTATTTACGTCGCCAGTCTCATGCATTCTGGTTCAAATGGCTCTGAGCACTATGGGACTTAACATCTGTGATCATCAGTCCCCTAGAACTTAGAACTACTTAAACCTAACTAACCTAAGGTCATCGCACACATCCAAGCCCGAGGCAGGATTCGAACCTGCGACCGTAGCGGTCACGTGGTTCCAGACTGTAGCGCCTAGAACCGCACGGCCACTCCGGCCGGCTCATGCATTCTACACACTAGTTCGAATAGTCGTTTGTTTGCGACTTCCCCTAATATTTTAGAAATTCCGATAGAATGTTGGTCATCTCCTCAGCCTTATTTGATTGCAAGTTTTCAACTGCTGTATTAAATTCTGACTCTAATACTGGATGCCCTGTGTCATATATATCGACTTCTATTTCTTCCTCTGTCACGGCATCAGACAAGTCGTCCCTCATATAGTGGTCTTAAAAGTAACCTACCCACGTATTCGCTCTCTCCATTGCGTATAATACCGGAATTTACATTGTACGCTTACTGTTACAATCCTTAGATTTTATTGCCTTTTTAAGGGGAAAATCGATGCGATTTATGAATGACAGCCAGTAAAACAGTTCCTCCGTAGTAGTCGCGTCTCAGGGAGCCATTTTTGTTAAGTATCCTTCCTAGATTTATCATATTTATTTGTCGTATTAATATCTAGTGTCAGATACGTAATGTATCGGTAGTTACAAAATCCGTCTCTTCTCAAATTACACTACTAGCCATTAAAATCGCTACACCAAGAAGAAATACAGATGATAAACAGGTATTCATTGGACAAATATATTATACTAGAACTAACATGTGATTACATTTTCACGCAATTTGGGTGCATAGATCCTGAGAAATAAGTACCCAGAACAACCACCTCTGGCCGTAATTACGGCCTTGATTCGCCTGGGCATTGAATCAAACAGAGCTTGGATGGCGTGTACAGGTACAGCTGCCCATGCAGCTTCAACACGATACCACAGTTCATCAAGAATAGTGACTGGAGTATTGTGACGAGCCAGTTGCTCGGCCACCATTGACCAGACGATTTCCATTGGTGAGAGATCTGGAGAATGTGCTGGCCAGGGAAGCAGTCGAACATATTCTGTATCCAAAAAGGCCCGTACAGGACCTGCAACATGCGGTCGTGCATTATCCTGCTGAAATGTAGGGTTTCGCAGGGATTGAATGAAGGGTAGAGCCACGGGTCGTAACACATCTGAAATGTAACGCCCACTGTTCAAAGTGCCGCCAATGCGAACAAGAGGTGACCAAGACGTGTAACCAATGGCACCCCATCATTATGCTGTAAACAGAACCTGGATTCATTCGAATAAATGACGTTTTGCCATTCCTGCACCCAGGTTCGTCGTTTAGTAGACCATCGCAGGCGCTCCTGTCTGTGATGCAGCGTCAAAGGTAACCGCAGCTATAGTGTCCGAGCTGATAGTCCATGCTGCTGCAAACGTCGTCGAACTGTTCGTGCAGATGGTTGTTGTCTTGCAAACGTATCCATCTGTTTACTCAGGGATCGAGACGTGGCTGCACGATCCGTTACAGCCATGCGGATAAGATGCCTGTCATCTCGACTGTTTGCGATACGAGGCTGTTGGGATCCAGCACGGCGTTCCGTATTACCCTCCTGAACCCACCCATTCCATATTCTGCTAACAGTCATTGGTACGCATTTCTCCTCCTTACTCGAGCCATCACAACAACGTTTCACCAGGCAACGCCGGTCAACTGCTGCTTGTGTATGAGAAATCGGTTGGAAATTTTCCTCATGTCAGCACGTTGCAGGTGTCGCCACCGGCGCCAACCTTGTATGAATGCTCTGAAAAGATAATCATTTGCATATCACAGCATCTTCTTCCTGTCGGTTAAATTTCGCGTCTGTAGCACGTCATCTTCGTGGTGTAGTAGTTTTAATGGCCAGTAGTGTAAATGGCAGTGAGCTTACGTGAGTGTCATCTGCAGCTTGTTTGGAATTCCGGAATCCGAGCAATCAAAATAAGCAATTCTTTGGTCGCCTCAGAATTAAATTAAACTCGAGTGTTGCCACGAAAGTTTTGAGTGTAATATGTGATACTTGCTGGCGAAACCCCACGGCTGCTGGTACTTCACGTGATTTCCAAAACCGAGGAAGCTCCCAGCTACCATAGCTATCGGCGTAGCGTCGGCCTCTGGCGCCGGAACCTAATTCACTCGTGCCGGGCTCTGGCCAGTGTAAGCGTTTCATCGCCACCGCTCCAGAAGGGAGAGCCAGCGCCAGGGGATGCGGGCCTCGGCCGGCAGGCCCTTGGCCGGGCGAAGAATTTGATTGGGCGAATCCTCTCGCAGCTAACACGCCGGCCGGTAATTGGAGCGCACCGCGAGATTGCAGGCCAGCTCTGGACCCGGCTGCCGGCTCCCTGCTCCGTGGCCCACACCGCCTCTTCCTATTTATTGCCCCCGCCGGCTGTGGCTGCCCCTTCAGCCCGCAAGTAGGCTGCCCGCAGCGCGTGTTCTGCCATCGGGCCTACTGTGCACCTTCAACGTTCTGTACCCGTTTTTGACGCGAGAAGTACGCAGCACAGTCTATTTTAAATTACTTTTAATCTGAACTTTAACGAGCGAAATTACGACGTGGCTTGCAGGTAGGCGTGTTGTTAAATCCAGTTTGCAGAAAATCGTAAGCTACGAACTATGGATAGAAAATTTTGTCGAGATAAGCACCTAATAGACGGTATGCAAAACAACGATTTAAATTTTAGGTCATTAGGTAATTACCGAACTATCAGTATAATAAGTCACAGCTGCAAAATATTAACGCGAATTCTTTATAGACGAATGGAAAAACTGATAGAAGCCGACCTCGTTGAAGATCAGTTTGGATTCCGTAGAAATGTTGGAACACGTGAGGCAATACTGACCCTACGACTTATCTTACAACAAAGATTAAGGAAATGCAAACCTATGTTTCTAGCATTTGTAGACTTAGAAAAATCTTTTGACAATGTTGATTGGAATACTCTCTTTCAAATTCTGAAGGTGGCAGGGGTAAAATACAGAGAGCGAAAGGCTATTAACAATTTGTAGAGAAAGTAGATGGCAGTTATAAGAGTCAAGGGATATCAAAGGGAAGCAGTGGTTGGGAAGGGAGTGAGACAGGGTTGAAGCCTATCCCCGACGTTATTCAATCTGTATATTGAGCAAGCAATAAAGGAAACAAAAGAAATTTCGGAGTAGGTATTAAAATCTATGGAGAAGAAATAAAAACTTTGAGGTTCGCCGATGACATCGTAATTCTGCCAGAGACAGCAAAGGACTTGGAAGAGCATTTGAACAGAATCGACAGTGTCTTGAAAGGAGGGTATAAGATGAACATCAACAAAAGCAAAACGAGGATAATGGAATGTAGTCGAATTAAGTCGGATGATGCAGAGGAAATTAGATTAGGAAATGAGACACGTAAATTAGTAAAGGAATTTTGTTATTTGGGGAGCAAAATAACTGATGATGGTCGATGTAAAGTAGATATAAAATGTAGACCGGCAATGGCAAGGAAAGAGTTTCTGAAGAAGAAAAATTTGTTAACATCGAGAATAGATTTAAATGTCAGGAAGTCGTTTCTGAAAGTATTTGTATGGAGTGTAGCCATGTATGGAAGTGAAACGTGGACGATAACTAGTTTGGACAAGAAGAGAATAGAAGCTTTCGAAATGTGGTGCTACAGAAGAATGCTGAAGATTAGATGGGTAGATCACATAACTAATGAGGAGGTATTGAATAGAATTGGGGAGAAGAGGAGCTTGTGGCACAACTTGACTAGAAGAAAGGATCGGTTGGTAGGACATGTTCTGAGACATCGTGGGATCACCAATTTAGTATTGGAGGGCAGCGTGGAGGGTAAAAATCGTAGAGCGAGACCAAGAGATGAATACACTAAGCAGATTCAGAAGGATGTAGGCTGCAGTAGGTACTGGGAGATGAAGAAGCTTGCACAGTATAGAGTATCATGGAGAGCTGCATCAAACCCGTCTCAGGACTGAAGACCACAACAACAACAACAACAGCTAACGGTGTAGAGGGTAGGAAAGTTGAACATGGCCCGGAAAATACGTATATCATGCACTTTAAGACAGGCAATCCACCTCATCTGCCACAAGTATGGATGATGTAAGTTGTGTTGCTTCTTAAGGTGCATGAAATATTATCCGGGCCAGTTTCATTTTTGCCAACTGGGATTACACTGCTCAAAATAAAAAAGGTTGTCAGTTTTGCAAAACCCTTTATTTCTCTCCCACTGCAGAATATAAGTTCAAAATTTGACTCTAAGGTACCTAGAAGCGTCCTCTGTAACGGTGAGAATGCGTGGCCCCTTGCAAAGTCACCTCTGAATGGTCCTTAGTCGTTCCATCCCGTATACCGGAGCAAACAACTGCGGCGTAGCGGTAATAAAAGGGCAATGGGAGCTACATGCTTGAGTCTTTTCTAACTGTATGGTTCCTTTATACTCTGAGACTAGCTTTTGATTCGTCTGCTGATCACGACGTCCTGACACACCGTAATATTTCTTGGTTACCGCTAACGAAGCTTTTCTTCCGGAAGTTTCATAAACTCGATCATTTCCGAAGTGAATACGTTTCACATTTCGAGTTGTTAGAAGTGCTTAATAGAAGAGCTGTATCAAGTAAGACTCACTCGAGAAGGGCCACGACACGCGACGCTAAAAACTTGAACACCCCGCGGAAATTGGTACTTGTGGTAACATCAGCAGACAGCCATTACATCACTCCGCAGCCAGATTTGTACTAAAATCGCTTGAAAGCTTCTGTCTCCTACGCAAAACACGTACAAAATCTTAAATTTACGTACGGTATGCGAGGTGATTCCGCCATGATGTTACAAACTTTCAGGGATGATGAAGAAGGGTAAATGTTTCAATTTGAGTTAAAGGACCCTGGTCTGGAAACGGCTGAGTCGGATGTTACAAGTGAATATCGTTCTGATACCACTGTCAGTGGAATACATGCACCGGTAAGATTGTATGGTAGGTAACTTCCAGAACAATAAAAAAAAAAAAACGCCCACTTAATATGATCTCTAAAATGATTACCTTAAGAGCTAACGGCCCTTTTTCAGTGGGAGTGATGTATTTCCAACCAGCTACTACCTCTTAAAGTGGTCTACCCAACAATCATAGCAACAACAGTACCATTACAAGTAACTCACTATCAGAAGTATCAGAATGAGTTTCGCTTTTAAGTTTCGACTCGGTAGTTTCAGAACCAGGTTCGCTTACCTCCAAAATTGATACACTTACCCTCCTAGAAAAGCCCTGAACGTTTGTAACATCATCACGTAATCATTCTTCGTATCACTAATAGTGTCTTTAACAATGTGAAAAATCTGTTTCTCATTGTATTTTGAGCCAGAGATATGCTAACTTTTCTTGAAAAAGAGATGGAATTTTCCCGTCCGGTAAATAATTTTAACTTTATAGTAGCCCTGAATAATTTCTTAGCAAAGACGGTCGAAACATCTACTTGAAAAGTGCTTCTAGCATGAAAATGACGCGATCTAATCCACGAAAGGTTTTAGTCAAATTTAAAACTTTTTTGCGTTATGCCAGGTATGTTGGTTAGCAAATACGTTGCGCGGCAATGGATCTCTCCAAAGTTCCCTGTCACTATGCGTTTCGAATAATGGCGTTCATTTGTTCTGCATTTTTCAGTGTATTACTCGTAGTAAGTATGACATTTTAAGACGTTGTATCATACAAAAAATTCGTGTAAAAATTTTCAAAATCACATATGCTATATAATCTCTGTAATGACTCTATGTATATCGAAAGATCATTAGAATGCATTCTACAAGAGCAGAATATTCACAATGTTACTGTTGCTGCTGCTGTTGTTGTAATTGACGTTGTGGCCGTCATTCCATAGCTGCTTTGATGCACTTCTCCACACAAGATTGTCCTCTCCTAGCCTCTTCATCTATGTCTAGCTACTTCTTCCAACCCTTTGTGCCAGCTTATTGTATAGAAGCCTTCGTTTCACTCTACAATTTATATCCACCCCCTTGTCTCTTTTCTTTTTCCTCTAATGCTTTGTGGGTGCATTGTGTATACATATGAACAGGACACTGATGCAGAGTGCACTAAACATAGCAAGAGGGAATAGAAATGGTTAGTGAACTAAGATTTTCCTTACGTGTAAATGCATATTGTTCTTGACGACAGTGACACAGAGTTTAAATTATAGTAGTTAGTGAGAAAAGTCTTATTGCATGCTGCACATGTATCAGGTATTTCCTTGCACCTACAATTTGTATATAGCTGCTCTCCAAAATAGCCAGTGCAAGAAACTTGTTCATTATTGACGGTACAATTTGACTAATACTTCAGCAAATTTTATGTTGCCTGATAGCAAAATACAGCAAATAAAGGTTTATTTCAATCAATAGCACTTAATTTTAGATCACAGCGATTTCTTTTTTTTTAATTGTAGGAAGTATAGGCAACATTTCATGTCTTCACCACATATATAAACTATTGTCATTTAATCATGAATGTGTCTTTACTGTAGCAGCAAAGTATATGTCGACATTGCGAAAAAAGGGAAAAATGTGTGTCAACAAACAGCTATTTTTAACCGGAATGGAAGAGAAATCAAAGAGAGGAAATTCTCTCATGTAGACTCGGAACGAAATTAAACGCCTGACAGCCGTGATTTATGCAGACTTTGACAAGTACGAAAATATAATTCCCTACACATTAAAGGCCGAGAAGCCGAAATCACGCGAGCTATCATTCCCGGCACCCGTCACGCCAGCGAGAAGAAACGGTGTGCCGTCGAAAAGAAGCGGAAAGATATACTGCGCCGCCCTTTAACCGCATTTTTAAAGCCGAGAGCCGAGTCTTTCAAATGGTTAAACGCTGAACTCTGTCACCGCCTCATTCCGTTACGTGTCTCTGCTCGTATAGAGTCGCAATACTTGAGTGATGTGTGTTACAAAACACGGCTGAGGTCTGAAAGTAACTTCTCTGTCAGTAACCGTACATTATTTTCGAGAACCCGTGTTCCGGTGTAGCGAGTGAAGGGCTCCATTTTCATGCAGAATTTCATTTTTAGGTTGTTTTCCTTAGTCAGCTACATAACGAAATACCTGAAGTAGGCGGCCCGGCATCAGGCATCGTAGCTTATTTTTAAAACAGAGAAGTTCAAAATTGCACATTGATTTTGAGGTATCAACTTCATACTACTTTAGTAAGTTTCTGGAATCGAATGCCAATACAAAGTGAAGTGACGGGGAAGACCAGATCTCAGTCTGGTCCTCATAGTAAAGTTATTCCTCTGTTTCCCAGTACAACCACTGGCACGTCTCATGGCTATTTCTATAACTGAATTATGTCCAGTGTATTTCTTACATTGGTTGTAACTCCATTTCAGATCTGCTGAATATTCCGATGTTAATAGGACTGACGTTCAGTGCTACTTTCAGTCTTTCTGCATTAGGCTGTGTCATTCATTACTCGATTGAATCAGTAGTAAAGTGTCAACAGTAAAACTGGAGCGGTCGAATTATTTTCGTCGACACCTACCCCTTCTTCTTCGATTTCGTGGTTCATAGATCTGAAAACATCATCTAGCACAATTTACAAGCACGTAATAATTTTGAGCGATTATACCTTTGAGAGTTGAGCAGTTTAAATACCTTGGATCGGTAGCCACCCACGAAAAATAGATCTTTTGTGAAATGAAATAGAAATTAATAGCAAGCAAAAGAACCTATTTTGCATTTTAAAAAACTATTTTCATCGAGACTCTTAATTCGGATCGATAAATTATTTATAAACCACTCTTGAAGACCAGTGTTAACATATGCAGAAACTTGGCCATTAAAATTAAAAGATACTGGAAATCTAGATCTCTTTGGGAGACAGGTACTTCGATGAATAGTTGGTCTAAACTCTGAAACAGGAAAATGGAGAAGGAGTTGTATACAGTCATGAGCTGCATATTATATACAAAGATCCAGGTATCAGAAGAATACTGAAATAAGCCATATTGAGATATGCATGTGGTACCGGTGCGATATTACGTAGCTAATCGGATATTAAAAGGAAATCCAGGGTAAAGGATGGGGCATGGAAAGGGCGAACATTGGTTTGTAACAAGAACTGCTGAAGAAGCCAAGGTCCAAAATGAACTGTAGAGCTACAGATGAAGAAGAAGAAGAACAAGAACAAGAAGAAGAAGAAGGAACACTGTCGAGAATATTTTTTAGTGATATGGAATCTCCCTGCATGGCCAAATTTCAATTTTAAATTTATCGGCAACGTGGCCCTGCTTTTATACAAAGGATGTTAAAAAAATGTTTCCGATATTCTTACAGGAGATGGCAAGAAAAAAATGTAGACTGAAATATATCCGGAAACAAATATTTATCGAGGTATAAGGCGTCTTACTTTGTACCACGAACGGTCAGCACGTTCAATGGCGTGCCTGTCTTACTGTTGACAATCATTGATCGTTCCTCATTGGTTGTGTTTGCGTCCGTAATTAGTCCTCTGACTGGTGCTGTTTCCAGACATAACACAACTGTGGGCAGAAATTGTGGCTGACCGACTCATATCGCCACTCCCTTTACCAGATAAATTAGCAGGTGTTGTGTATCGCTAAGTACTATGCGACAAATTACTCTGGCTGTTGGAGATCGTCACTCTTGCATGAGGACAAAGGTAGCAATTTGTGCCTGGCAGCGCACGAAGCTCAATTTCAGCGCTGCGAATAACTGACCTTAACACAAACGTATAACGAGAAATGGACTAATGTAGATGGTCCAGTAGCATCACCAATTCATTCACCTGACCTTCCCTTCATCAAATTTCTGGCTACCGGAACATTTAAATACGTCGCTGTATTTTGCATTCATCGACGACCCGTATCTATTCAAGGACTCTCAGTCTTTCGTATGTAACCGACTAAGAACACTAGGAGTTTGCACGAGTTTGTGTTTCTTTAGGAAGGAGAGCTAAAGGATGTGTAAGGAGTGGTAACGAAACTGCACCTGCTGTGGTGTCAGCAGGCAGTTGGCTGTAACAGGGAGCAATGGTAAATATCTTAACAAGTATTTGTTTGCTGACATATGTTTATAGGATTTTTTTTAGTTTTGACCAGTATGACCACTTCACACTTCTAATGGTATGCTTTCGGTTGTTCAACCGAGGTATTGATTCCATTTTTCTGCTCGATATTTTGACGACCGACTAATTTACCTTTTTTTTCGCATCTTGAAGTCCCATCGCCTTCGGACGAGCTTCAGTTCTTGTCTACGTGTGAGGTGACGGTTTGGTGGCAATTTATTTATTGGAGGATTGGAAGACCCACGGGGAGTGTTCATAAGCATATCTTCGATCGTATTATTCTAGAAGATTCTATTCACACCGTCTGAGCTTAAGCCTTTGGAACTCTATGCCAGTGATGGCAGGGGCGTGGATTTGTTGTTCCGAATTGTTCCAGTTGTCTAACAGTTCTACGTATCTGGCAGATCGTGTTGTGTAGAGCTGTTGACCATTTCTGTATTGTTATGTTCAGCAAATCCCTGCGAGAGCCTAAAACTAGTTCCCTTAAAAATCCGTTGAAAGCATTTGTTCTGGACTAGTTGGATTTCATGGACTCTAGTTTTAGTCATTAGGCCTCAAATGGTAATTTCGGTTACTCCGAACCCTTACACAGGATGTCCCAGGAGGAAAGGTCAATATTCAGGGATATGACAGGAATGATTGTTCGAGGCAAGGAATCCTTGTAGACATTAGCTTTAATATGCACACCTTAAGAAATATGACCACTTCTTCAACTTCACTACTGTGAAACACGTCTCTTCTAGTTAGCAAACGTTCATAGCTCTTGATATACTGATCTTATAGCCCATATTTACTCGACGATTTTTTCTTGTTTTGTCGCGTACTACCTCCTCCCAAAATATGAAAAGCAATGAGCACGCATTAGAAGATGAAAAACTGTCCATGGCTCTTAACATATCCATTTTAGAGCCAATGTTTACTGGAAGTTGTTGCTTTCAATTATTGTTCCTGTCATGTGCCGGAATGCCGATCTTTCTCCTGAGACAGTCTGTATAGTCGGATATTCGTTGCCATTCTTACTTCGTCTTTGCTCTTTCCAACGGTTTCACTCCACGAGTTTATTTAAAAACAAGTGCTAGTCCAGAATTGCCCCCACATGCCGAACTGTTGGACTCCATACTATGTTACTATTTGCGTTTTAAAATTGTCTGATAAAGTTGGTGGCTTTTCACTGAAGTAGAAAACAGTCGTCTACACTGTGTTTAACCTTACTTTGTGTTTTCAACACTATTCGCTGGCCAGATAGAGTTATCGTTGGATCAGCGGAAGTCGATCATGTGGATTCGCTGTATCGTCCGCGAATTTGGCTACCTACTGTCTGGTCCACACTGCACTTAAACGACCAGCGAAGCGAAGGTTAGAAATTATATGTAAAATTTGTTGGAAGTGTTTCAATCACAAATACTGGATGAATACTGTGCTGATAATTTGCGCGTCATGATTTATGCTGCTCAAGTCATACACACCATCTTAGCTTTAATACCTGACTTACGATATTCTGTTAAACACAAAATTACACCTTTTAATGAGTAGATTATGCAGAAATTTAAATTTATTTTGCGAATAAGGTTGCTGAAAATCACATTTTTGCTGCCCATGTAAGCCTTCAGACTAGAAATCTGCAACTGCTATCAGATTTCCTGGTGACAGCTTGGGTCGTTTAATAATATACAGTATAAATTTGAAAACTGAATAAATCACAGAATAATGTAAATTGAGACGTACAAATTGACACACATGCTTGGTATGACATGGGGTTTTATAGGAACCAAAAAAAATACAAAAGTTCAAAAACTGTCCGACAGTTGGCGCTTCATCTGATCAAAATAGCAATAATTAGCATAACAAAGTACGACAAATCAAAGATGATGTTCTTTACAGGATATGCTCAATATGTCCACCATCATTCCTCAACAATAGCTGTAGTCGAGGAATAATGTTGTGAACAGCACTGTAAAGCATGTGTGGAGTTATGGTGAGGCATTGGCGTCGGATGTTGCCTTTCAGCATCCCTAGAGATGTCGGTCGATCAGGATACACTTGCGACTTCAGGTAACCCTAAAGCCAATAATCGCACGGACTGAGGTCTCGGGACCTGGGAGGCCAAGCATGACGGAAGTGGCGGCTGAGCATACGATCATCACCAAACGACGTGGCCAAGAGATCTTTCACGCGTCTAGGAATATGAGGTGGAGCGCCATCCTTCACAAACATCGTACGTTCCAGCAGGTGTTTATCCGTCAGGCTGGGGATGATGCGATTCTGTAACATATCTTTATTAGGGATGATAATATACAGTAATATCTCCTTGTACTTTAATACAATTTGTCAACACTCCATCAATCTTAGCCCAAATGTTAACTCTCTCATTAGAATTCACACGTCTCCTGTGTCTTGTATATAAAGAGAATGGTTTATCAGTAAGTACAACAGCTGTACCATAATTTCTATCAGCTTTTACACCAATAGAAAAGGTACGATAGGCGATAATGTCTCTGTCATAGTAGGACTCCAATCCTAATAATGGCTTATCAGCACCTCGAACAATAGCAACTGTTAACCAAGAATTGCCAGTAACAACCTCGGTAGTAGTACAAGAAAAATTAATCTTGCATCCTACAAATGTGATAGGACCACTCAGAAGCTCTTCTTGAACAACATTATTTGGAACAAAACCGAAAGTGTCCACGGTTTTATATATTGGCATCCTTTGCCTCTTGTAATATCTTCTCCGACGGTAAGGCATGGCTGTGTGCTCCGTGCGGCTGCCACGGTACCAGACATCTGTCGGACATTTTGTGAAATCTGTTTTTTTTTTTATTATTATTAAAACCCCACGACATTCCAAGCATGTGTGTCAATTTTTACCTCTCTATCTACATTATTCTGTGGTTTATTAAGTTTCCAAATTTATACTGACTTTTTGATCACCCGGTATATGGTAATACGTGAATATTAGAATATGTGACATCTTACAGACTTAAGTAGATAACTCTAGTCGACGCCTTCCATTATTTTTAAAGGTGCGACTGTGCACAAAGTGACAGCCATTCGCTCACGCCAGGGAATTTTCACATACGACTACAGCGAGTTCCGAGCATTGGTGTCGAGTCCTTTCTAGTAAGAACTGTTTTTAGTCTCGACAGCGGCGCAACAAAGCTTCGCGGAAAATTCGACCGCCAACGAATTGCCGGGAAAGCGTCATTTGTGCGGGAGCCAGAACACAAGCGGCAGGGGGCCCTTCTCCTTTTATTTCGCCTCTCCCCGGTTCCTGAGGGGATCGCGCAGACGGCGGAGGCTTAATTCCATCCCAGCAGCTCCCCACAGGTTCATGTGGGACGGCAGCGACGCGGACGCAGACGTAGACGCGCGAATTGAAAAGGAGGCCGCAATCTGGCGGTCGGAGCATTGTGGCGCGTGTTTCCTTTGAGGGCATTGTGGGCGGTCGTGGGCGGCACCTGGCCGGGTCCTCGCTGGCTCGAGCCTCACCTCCCCTCCCCCACCCCCTCCCACCTGCCCCACTCCCAGGAATCGCCTCTCGTCCGGTGGCCCCCCCTAGCTGCCGACCGCAACCTTCCGCTTGTTTCAGGAAGCTCTCCACACCCTTTTCTTCTTCATCGTTTTTGTTCACTCGTCTCACTATGCCATTCTTTCCGCTCTCATTATCCCACTGACTGCAGCAGCACACCTGCTCCTGGGAAGCCATAGTGGACTAGGGATGTTCGATAATCATCGAGATTTACGTAGTGTGTGGGTGTGTAGATACAGATATTTCAGTTTCGATATTGAGAATTCAATAATGATTTAAACAAAAATAGAGCACTTTTTAAATTGGAAAAAGTGTAACATAATTGCATGTTCAGAAAAATCTGCAATAGATGTAAGAATTAACAAAATGGAAAGAGCATATGGTTTAACCAAAAATATTTACAACAAGAAATGTATATCTAGAAAAACAAAACTAAAACATTACACCACAGAATGTTTATATGTATCTGAATGCCTAACGATGAACTATAAGATTGACAAAATAGAGGTACTGGAAAGAAGGATTATTAGAAAAATAATGGGTGCAATGAAAACTGCAGATGGTTGGAAAATAAGAAGTAATGAGGAGATCTACAAAAATATAGAGAAAATATCTGAAGTAATGGCCAAACGAAGATTAACCTTTTTTGGACATCTCTACCGAATGGATGGAAATAGACTAACAAAACAAATACTCCTATATTTCTGGAAGAAGAAATCGACAATAACATAGATTACAGAAGTAAGAAAAGATCTTGAAAGAAACAGCATCAAAGAATCAGAAATAGCAGAAAGAAACCGTTTTAAATACAAAATACTAAATTTGGAAGGCTTTCAAAGCAAAAGAAATAAAAAATCGGGAGCAACATGGACAGAAGAAAGGAAGAGACTTCATGGGGAGAAAATGAGGAAATACTGGTAAAATAGGAAACAACAACAAAGGCAGAAGAGGAACTGAAGTTGTTAACGTGATCCTAGTTGGTCAATACGATTTTTTTAAAAAAAATGCATGTTCCATACAGATCCCTAAGTCCATACAGATAATTCAGCATATTTGTGACTGTGAATTTTTCATAGGTATGGAAATGCTTGTAAGATTTGAAACGAAGTCATGCAGTTAAGAACATCAGCTACTTATGCATCAGTCAGTAAGTTATGTAATACTAAGGAAGGGAATTATTCATGCACCAATTATGTATTGCTTATGACCCTTGCATATCGTTTTAAACTTCACTCGTGTTTTTGTAGATACCGATGATTCTCAGTTACAAATTTTCAGAACCTTCTGTATGTGGTTAGGTATCTTTATGGGGATAGGACATAATCTTTTAGCCTTTTTATTCCAATGACTGGAATACTCTCTTTCAAATTCTGAAGGTGGCAGCGGTAAGATACAGGGAGCGAAAGGCTATTTACAATTTGTACAGAAAGCAGATGGCAGTTATAAGAGTCGAGGGACATGAAAGGGAAGCAGTGGTTGGGAAGGGAGTGAGACAGGATTGTAGCCTCTCCCCGATGTTATTCAATCTGTATATTAAGCAAGCAGTAAAGGAAACAAAAGAAAAATTTGGAGTAGGTATTAAAAACCATGGAGAAGAAATAAAAACTTTGAGGTTCGCTGATGACATTGTAATTCTGTCAGAGACAGCAAAGGACTTGGAAGAGCAGTTGAACTGAATGGACAGGGTCTTGAAAGGAGGGTATAAGATGAACATCAACAAAAGCAAAACGAGGATAATGGAATGTAGTCGAATTAAGTCGGGTGATGCTGAGGGAATTAGATTAGCAAATGAGACACTTAAAGTAGTAAAGGAGTTTTGCTATTTGGGGAGCATAATAACTGATGATGGTCGAAGTAGAGAGGTTATAACATGTAGACTGGCAATGGTAAGGAAAGCGTTTCTGAAGAAGAGAAATTTGTTAACATCGAGTACAGATTTAAGTGTCATGAAGTCGTTTCTGAAAGTATTTGTATGGAGTGTAGTGAAACATGGACGATAAATAGTTTAGACAAGAAGAGAATAGAAGCTTTCGAAATGTGGTGTTACAGAAGAATGCTGAAGATTAGATGGGTAGATCACATAACCAATGAGGAGATATTGAATAGAATTGGGGAGAAGAGGAGTTTGTGGCACAACTTGACTAGAAGAAAGGATCGGTTGGTAGGACATGTTCTGAGGCATCAAGGGATCACCAATTTAGTACTGGAGGGCAGCGTGGAGGGTAAAAATTGTAGAGGGAGACCAAGAGATGAATACACTAAGCAGATTCAGAAGGATGTAGGCTGCAGTAGGTACTGGAGATGAAGAAGCTTGCACAGGATAGAGTAGCATGGAGAGCTGCATCAAACCAGTCTCAGGACTGAAGACCACAACAACAACAACTCGAATTTAGAAACACGGTATACTAAAAATTTTTTCACCATTTAAACGATTTTTTCTGAATATTTCTCTTAAAGATTCCAATACAACACATTTGTAATTTGCAGAACATGGCTATGGGGAGGGGGGGGGGGGGGGGGGGCAGTGGAGTGGAGGGTAGGAGCAAACATTTGAACTAATAGAGCCAGTAACATTGGCTATTGTTGCAGCTAGGTGTGGACTTACTGCCATTAATTGTTCAATCAGGTCATACTTTCGTGATGTCAAGTAATTTATGCAAAACGTTGATACGTTACGGGAAAACAGAGAAAACAACTCTGATTTATGCAGTGATCATGTAAAATAACATAAGAAAAGAATGGTTTCCAAACTGCAACAAATACGGACCTTTCATTGCTGCTGAGTTATTATCTGAGACATCCTATAGATCTTAATGAAGGTCCATTAGAAGTGTGGAACTCTATCATTACAATTACGTACCCAAAGCTGCAAAAAACTACTCTCAAGTGTTTAAGCTTTATAACATTATCATCATCAGCACCTTCTGAAAGACCGATCTCAAGAGGAGGATACATTCTGTGTCGACAACGCAGGAAACTGAAGGACAAACTTTTCTCTAAAATGTCATTTATTCAGATTCTTGACAAAAATTGAGGAATATATAGGGTTAATAACTCCGTATTTATTGAATAATTAATGTAATCCACACTATTATCATATAACGTCTGTACTGAAAATATCGATGTTTTAGATTACCGATGTTAAGGTGTCTATGATGAAACCCAATTAGGAATCGATAATTCACCAACATCACAGACAGAGGACTGACAAACCTGTACAATTTCTACGAAGTAAAGAGAATGTTTTTACTCTCGTAAGGGCTCAGTTGTAACTTTCAGACATAAAACACAGTGGGCTATTTTTAAGGAGAACTGCTTTCCACATTTACGTTTATATCTATATCTATACTACACAAGCCACCTTCCGGTATGTGACGGAGGGTACTTAAGGCACCATTGTTCCCTGTTCGATTTGCGTGTTATTCGCGGGAAAACTCACGTGAATAAACATCCGCATGAGGTGTAATTTCTCACATTTTCTCATCTTTATCATTTCGTGGCACGTACGTGGCGGGAAATAATTGATTATCCGACTCTTGTTTGAACGTTAGTGTAGCGGAACTAGGATTTGGAGTGGTGCAGCTGGTTTTGGGGTTCGAAGGAACATACAGCTACAAATTCCAGTGCACAAGACCACCCCGCAAAAGGTATGCTCCCAATTCTCGTTCACAATAAAATCAAAGATTTAACGAAATACAAGGTACAGTCCACCCACAATTAAAACACCAGCACTGTGTTACAAAATATAACCTCCAACAATGATTCTCGCTGCTGAACCTTGTGGTTGAATAACTATTTCAAGACTGACATTTATTTCTTTAATTATTTTTCTAAAAGGAATTACCAGTCCTTGAACTATCTCAGAAGCACTTATAACAATCAGTATCACGCTTTGACGTGTGCCTACTAGTGTCTCCAGCACAAAATACCAAAAACTCTCAAATTGGTCACACCTTAATAATTATTAGCTGTCTAAGTGTGAAAAAACGTTAACGTTATCACCCTCTGTCCAACAATCCAATAGTCAATTTACATAAATCTCCTATATGCTGACCGACAGCGAATAGCAAACATTTGAATAAATCTTACGCCCACTGGCAAGCGGCGAATTAAACACAGTTGCACAAATTGCGTGAGCGCTGGCTCACGAGGAAATCAAGAGAATTTATACAAATTCCAGATCGTGATTGACACAGGAATAACCACCTTCGCAAACAAATCAGCAACCGGAATGAGATTTTCACTCTGCAGCGGAGTGTGCGCTGATACGAAACTTTCTGGCAGATTAAAACTGTGTGCCCGACCGAGACTCGAACTAGGGACCTTTGCCTTTCGCGGGCAAGTGCTCTACCATCTGAGATACCGAAGCACGACTCACGCCCGGTACTCACAGCTTTACTTCTGCCAGTACCTCGTCTCCTACCTTCCAAACTTTACAGAAGCTCTCCTGCGAACCTTGCAGAACTAGCACTCCTGAAAGAAAGGATATTGCGGAGACATGGCTTAGCCACAGCCTGGGGGACGTTTCCAGAATGAGATTTTCACTCTGCAGCGGAGTGTGCGCTGATATGAAACTTCCTGGCGGATTAAAACTGTGTGCCCGACCGAGACTCGAACTCGGGACCTTTGCGTTTCGCGGGCAAGTGCTCTACCATCTGAGCTACCGAAGCACGACTCACGGCCGGTACTCACAGCTTTACTTCTGCCAGTACCTCGTCTCCTACCTTCCAAACTTTACAGAAGCTCTCCTGCGAACCACTTGCCCGCGAAAGGCAAAGGTCCCGAGTTCGAGTCTCGGTCGGGCACACAGTTTTAATCTGCCAGGAAGTTTCTAATCAGCAACCGAATAAGAACATGCGGCCACAAGACACAAGAGCGTTCTCTCGTTATACAAAGCAATCGGTACAGCCGCAAAACAGTTCGTTGGTGACAAATCCAGACGGTGGGTCCGACTCGGCTGGTGCCCGGCACGTGACAGACTCCGCACGTGCCACCTCCGTCACTCTAGGCGATGCGTGAGTGCTTGTTTCCTGCTGATCCAAGGAGGGCTTACCGCATCGACGGTCGCGTAGCGCCCGCAGCTTTTGCGGCGCACCGTGCACAGTCAGTCAGCTGTGACTCCAGCAGAAGAAGGATAGTACCGTCACAATAAGCTTTCGATATCTCCACAGTAAACCTCTCTTCTGACTTTTGCTACTGGAATCTTTAGCCATCCTCGTCATACTCTCGCACCGACTACAAGAGTCGCTCCTAACCTTTCTTAGCCCGTTACCCCCTGAGTGCAATCAGACATTAGCTACCATCCCCGTTACCTCATCCCCCCCCCCTCTCGTTGGCTTCTTTTGCCCCCCTCATTCCCCACATTATCACCAACTGTAGCATTAAATACTTTTCTTAGAACACTTTTATTTTTAAAATGATGGAAGGTGAATGATATTTAGTTTGTGTGTGTGTGTGTGTGTGTGTGTGTGTGTGTGTGTGTGTGTGGGTGGGTGGGTGGGTGGGTGGGTGGGTGGATGGGTGGGTGGGTAGTTGGGTGGGTGTATTAAAACGAATGAGGAATTTTGTACATCGCTAGCGCTATCCACAACTCCTCAGAAAAGCAATCTAGCTATCCACATGAAGAGTACACACTTGTTTAAAAAAACACGCTTCATATGCATTACTCCTACGATAGTACCATGCTATCAATTAATTCATTTCCCTGTTTCAAAGCTAGTAATGAGGCAATTTCTGGACTACCACAGGTACAGTCTAAAACTTGGAGAAGACATTTTCTTGAGATATTTAGTATTTGTTACGTATATGTCTCTTTTTTATCGTCAGCGATTTACGGGACAAAGTACGACATACATTTGTAATGGGTGGACTATGTCAGAAGCCTCTAACCTCCACCGCATTAATTATTGATAACGTATATAATCAACATCAAAGTCTTACGAAATTGTGCTCATAGTAATTAACTGATGATCTGTCGAAAAATTTGGCCCCTCAGAAAATTTCATTTTACCCCCCCCCCCCCAGGGAGTAATTTGCCTCAGTTTGAGAACTGCTGGGCTATTCGTTGCCGTCTTCCCCGCATCTTTTATTAGTTTAGCACCGTAAGAGCGATACTGAAGAACATCTGTGGCCCAGTTGCTCTAGGCGCTTCCGTCCGGAATCACGCGACCGCTACGGTCGCAGGTTCGAATCCTGCCTCGGGCATGGATGTGTGTGACGTCCTTAGGTTGGTTAGGTCTACTTAGTTCTAAGCCTACGGGACTAATGACCTCAGATGTTAAGTCCCATAGTGCTTAGAGCCATCTGAACCATTTGAAGAACATCCTAAGTTTGATAGTCCATATCTTTCGTGGATGAATTACGCTTCGTTACGATTCTTCCAATGAATCTTTGCCTGTCCTCTGCTCTTCCTGTGTTCATACAAGTTACTCTGGACGCGATTGATGTTGTCTCCAGTACCTTGCCGCAAATAACGTAGTAAAGAATTAATGAAGTTTTTCGACTATTTATATGTAATGTGTTACATGTATTTACCTTCAGGATCAACTGCGAAACTCTGCACGACTCATAGATCCTCCACAGGCCTTTCTGCGTTCCGCTACGGGTTTCTGGTGTTGCAACCTTCCTATACATTAGGACAACGTCAGCGGACAGATCGGAGTTTCCTATATTGTCCACGTCAGCGGACAGCTCGGAGTTTCCTACTTTGTCCACATCAGCGGACAGATCGGAGTTTCCTACTTTGTCCATGTCAGTGGACAGATCGGAGTTTCCTACATTGTCCATGTCAGCAGACAGATCGGAGTTTCCTACATTATCCACGTCAGCAGACAGATCGGAATTTCCTACATTGTCCATGTCAGCAGACAGATCGGAGTTTCCTACATTGTCCATGTCAGTGGACAGATCGGAGTTTCCTACATTGTCCACATCAGCCGACAGATCGGAGTTTCCTACTTTGTCCATGTCAGTGGAGAGATCGGAGTTTCCTACATTGTCCATGTCAGCAGACAGATCGGAGTTTCCTACATTGTTCACGTCAGCG
This sequence comes from Schistocerca americana, assembly GCF_021461395.2. NCBI lineage: Eukaryota > Metazoa > Arthropoda > Insecta > Orthoptera > Acrididae > Schistocerca > Schistocerca americana. Next base: position 174,092,317 of record NC_060122.1, on the reverse strand, counting down.
GACAGATCGGAGTTTCCCACATTGTCCATGTCAGTGGACAGATCGGAGTTTCCTACATTGTCCACGTCAGCGGACAGATCGGAGTTTCCTACATTGTCCACATCAACGGACAGATCGGAGTTTCCTACATTGTCCACATCAGCGGACAGATCGGAGTTTCCTATAGTGTCCACGTCAGCGAACAGCTCGGAGTTTCCTACATTGTCCACTAGACCATTTATACAGGGTGATTCAGCTGCCCTTACGTATTGATGTTACACAAGCCGCAAGGCCTACAAATATCACTTGCATGATGTTCATATTCTGTCATTCACTACGCGCATACTGTTACCGTACAGAAAAAATGAACAGGATCCTTGTCTAGGAAATTTAATGTAGTTAAATTTTGTAGCGGGACACGTTTTCGCTAGAGGGCATATTTTTCGAATTATTCAGGAAAAACGCACAAAAGTGACCTTCAAACGCATTTTTCTTTAATAACTTAAAAATTGTAGTCTCCAGCGAAAATATATACCAGTACACACTCTAACTACCTTAAAGTTCCTACGAAGAGGTTCTTTCCACTTTTTATGCAGGACATAGTGAGCGAGAGAGTATTAAAATCTCGCACACGGTTTTTGAAGGAGTTGCGGGTTGCATAAAATCAATAGGGACAGCTCAATCGCCTGTATACATTGTAAACATTGTAATGGTCTTGTATCATCCCCAGTTCCGAAATTACCTTTACAGTTGCCGATTTCGCCCATTAAGAGCAATGGTTTGATTTGTGTTAGAAAGGCCTGAATACTGAGATGTTACCTTCATTCTCCACAAAACGAACTTCCAGGTTTTCTCGCTTTAACGTACGAGTATTTCTATATTACAACTACGCTTCACTTTCGTACAGTGATAAATTTCATCACGTTTAGCCCCAAATGTAATGCGATTTATGTAATGCCTTATTTACAATGATACCAGCAAATGATGCACAGATAATTTCAATATTTGCTTACGTGATGAGTGACATGTTTTAAGATTGAAAGTGGTTGTAATATAAACGTACGTTATACAGTTGAACGACTGCACATCTTGAAATTCAGAAAATTCTTGACAGCTGTCGATTGTCGCCTTCGACTACTAGCTTTATTTCCAATCAACGCGACCATGATGTCGGCTGAAGGGTTATTTTCCAGCGAAAAGTATTGCACTCAAGCACAGGTTTAAAATAGTAAGCGTGCTCTACTACATATAAATTTGACCATATGTTGGCAAGAAATGACAAGTGTTTTTGTAGCCGTATAGCGTGTCTTACAGATTGAAGTAAGTGTAAAACATGACTGAATAGTTTCGTGGTCCAGAGGAAAATTCTGGAGGGCATCGTTGAAATCTGTGAATCCAGAACAAGTTAATTGCAGGAAAAGAGATGATATTTAATGCTACTCTTTATGTCAGACACTTACCATAATTAACGGTTCCCCAATAGTTGTTCGCTCGGCTATTTTTTTTTTTTTTAAGCAGATCCAGAGTTTCGCTTCTTAAAACTGCTAATTACTTTTCCATTTGTACGATCAGAACTGTTCACATCAATCGAGATACAAATTTATCCACGCCATAACTAATACACTTCCACCGGCAAGCCGGAGTGCGAGTTTTATCTGGTTTTCCAAGCTCGTATAAGAAACTACTGGAATGGTTCGCCACTATCGCCTCATGCAATAGTTAAAATACGATAATAAACAGAAAAAATATGTATACAGTTGGCAGACACATGGCACTTTAATTGGCGACTGTCATCCGGTATCGGGTCACAAAGTTAAAATAAATTTCTCAGATCGAGGAAAGCACCATACGACGGAATAAACGTTAGGAGAGAGGAGGCAGTTAAACCACAGTTATTTCCATTACGAGAGACATTTATTTGCTAAGTAAATTTAATCTGTTGAGAAAATTTTCAGTGGCTGATTTTTGTGTTTTCTTCTTTGTTTGCAGAGCACTACCACATATTCGTCGGCGACCTGAGTCCAGAAATAGAGACACAGACGCTTAGAGAAGCCTTCGCCCCTTTCGGTGAAATTTCGTAAGTACCGCCATGGCGCGCAGCTGCTATTTTGAAATGCTGGTTTAATTTGAATAATGTATCATTAGAGGTAATGCCAGTCTGCTCCCGTTACTACGTGTTGCGCATACTTAATTGAACGGTCGGAACAGGACCGCAGTACCAATCCGCGGGAAACACAGGGATGGCGCTGGGAGTGGAGGGGTGCGTTGGACGGTTGTGGAGGGGTGGAGGGAGGGAGGGGGGATGGAGGTGCTGATGCGCATGCGCGCGCTGATTGCGCTACCAACCGCCTGAGCTGTTTAGTAATTAATTGCCACACTCGCGTTGGCAGTTTCTGGGCTCCCGCGGAACACAGTGGCGGAAGATCTGTAATCCCCGTTCTCTTTTGAACTTCTTTCCGTTCAATTAGCCGCCTGGCACAGCCGGCGGGCTCTCCATTTAGCCGCTCGGAGCCACTTGATTTGCTGATAGAGCGACCTATTTATGCGGTCTGAGCCGCTACGCGCCACGTCATCAAGTGTGAATGGCCAGCGCGCGACGGATGTGCGTCACGGGCCCGTTCGTCCTTTTGATTGGACACGGTGCTGACAGGGACATCCCGCAGATTTTGGAGACGGATTTAACGCGTCAGACGCAGCGGCGTGTCGATACTCGGAAACAGTTAATCGAATCACGGGGCTGAGAACCTGAAACGCCTCTTTAGCTCGCCCGATAAGACTCTCCCGGTGTAATTATTTGATGATTTGCTAATGAAGAGGCGCGACTCACTCTGTCAGGATTCGTTAGGCTTTCCGCTGAAGAGAAGCCTATTTTATTTCGAGAAAATGATTTATAAGGTTTGGTAGTATAACGTTTTGAAGGAACAGATATTGCGACTTATTTCTGCCGCGGGTAGTAAAACTAGTTTTCGGCAGTTAGTAAAGCACAGCTTGGAGACGCTACTAGAAAATAATTTTGTACCACTGTCAGCGTGAAGCGATTGCTTGGATCGCCTATTGCAAAGGTTCTCAACCTTTCCCAGCCCACGGCCAAATTTTAGAAAAAAACCACTCATGAGTCCAACCTCTTTTGTTTCAAGGAAAAGAAGTCATACACAGTCCCTATCCATAAATGAACAACAAGAAGTTTTGTAACTAGCATTGACCACAACACCTTTTTCGAATAATTATTCGTTGGCCTCAGTTTTAATCCAAGAATATCGTATTACAGAAATTTGGAAAGATCTGGAGAGGTGTAATGGAACATTAAATTGTGAAGTTGTGAACTGCACGTGCACTACTCGTTTACAGCGCACTTGCTCCACAGAGTGGGGTGCATCGTCAGGTGTACGAAGGAAAGACAGCAGCATAACAAAAGGCATCTTATACACGCTAAGGATGCTGTTGTGTACTCTTAATAAAAATGCTGTAAGTGTTAAAGCTACACTTACAAGCAGACTAATCTTGGTTGGAAGTAATTTTAAACGCTTTTTTCTCTTTTCTTTACACGCAAACACGTAATGATTTTTGAATTTACATATTTCTCCATCGCGGCCTTGGGATTATCGTCCGAGGTGCCAGCGGTGGCCGTCAACGCCTCCTAAATTTCTATGGACCAAAACCGAACCTCCTCCCCCCACAGACTCCATGATAGCCCACCCATGAGAAACGCTGATCAATTCGAAAAGATACTATCGAATCTTCTTCCTGCCGCGAAACACTGCTGCATTTCAATATGTTAACAGCGTTGTCTCTTACGTGTAGTTGCATATGGAAGGTCTAAAGCAAAACCTAACAGACTGCACTCGGTGGTTCACTGATTGTTCGAGGAGAGGTATGCTTTCCCCAAGTTTTCTGCAGATGCCTCACTGTCCCTTCGTAATTCTTCTTTGTAGGTCGGGAATAGTTAGCTAGGTTCAACAGCGAAAGTCTGTGTGATCATGTAGATCGCGACTAATGTCTCTAGAATAATATTCAAAGGCCTTAAGACAAAAGGAAGCGATCTTATTTATTTGTTAACAGAAATAAGGAACATACAGGGTGGACAAAATATAACTTCTCTGGAAAATATTTCACGCACTTTAAGGTAGGCAATCCAGCTTACATTTTCCACCTCAGTTGCAGATGGCGTAGTGTGGGTTGTATATCTTAAGGCGCATATGTATTTTCCGCACTTTCCGCACCATAAGTATGTCGATATGGTAAAATCAACGCCACGCAGTGGTCAGTAAAGTTAGAGTACTCGTATATCGTGAAATAAATAGGTAATTTCAACACCAGAGAGTACATAATCTTGTGCGCTAACCAATCTAGTGATTCGGAATGAAATTTTCACTCTGCAGCGGAGTGTGCACTGGTGTGAAACTTCCTGGCAGATTAAAACTGTGTGCCGCACCGAGACTCCAACTCGGGACCTTTGCCTTTCGCGGGCAAGTGCTCTACCACTTGAGCTACCCAAGCACGACTCCCGACCCATCCTCACAGCTTTAATTCCGCCAGTACTTCGTCTCCTACCTTCCAAACTTCACTAAAGCAAGTCTACATACCTGCATACCTGCAGCTCAGTTGGTAGAGCATTTGCCCGCGAAAGGCAAAGGTCCCGAGTCCGAGTCTCGGACCGGCACACAGTTTTAATCTGCCAGGAAGTTTCATAGTGATTTATTTGCTGCTGTTGTTCTTTGCTAGATTTCCGACGTCCAACTACGTATTTCAAAATTTTATTGTGGAGCGAACAACAAAGAATAACCTGCCTGCCTCGTATAGGGAGAGGCAATTTAAAGTGCTTTTGATCTTTTGAGTTTTAATTTCATCGTTGGAATATCTGTTTTTAGTGATTTGGTAATTATTTGTGGTCCATGGTCAGTCAATTCAGATATGATCTGGCATATTACTCTAAATAGTTACGACGTAAGATACAAGCTTCCCATAGACTACAGAAAACAGAGCTCTTGGTACAGAGCTCCAGATTTCCAGTAAGGAAATCTTCAGCGACAGTTTACTTGCATTATTGCAGGGACTGCTATTATTTATTGGCTCATAAAGTAGCTATTATTATGGAGATTATACTGGCTACTACATTAAACGGTAATTACTCAGAGTAACATTATTTACAAGTAGGGTATTCTAAAATTCATGTGCCAATTTTATGAATGCGATTTCTGATTATAAGAACGAGCAGCGCAGCTGTTGTACCTAGCATCGCTGTGATTTCTTGAAAGTCATTAATGATCAAATCTACAAATTTACTCTTAGACCGCTTTCGACTTGCAAAATATTCCCGGTTCGTTTGATAACGACTTAGACATTCACATCATCGAGCACCAAGTTACAGTGCCTCATGACTACAAGTAAAAGTTTCTCTATTGACCGCATAGGGCGGATTTTCGTCATAAATTAGCTATCTCCGTCAGTATTTGTCATGTTAATCTGGTTCATCTGATTCTTTTTCTTGAATAGTAATGCAAATATGAAACGTCAGTGTGAGTAAATATTCAGCTGTTAAACTTGCCGTTAAAGTCGTACGGAAGTTTCTACGGTCTGTAGTAGCTTAGACAGAGTCTTCAGCTGACTGAAACACTCTAGTACTGCGTGTGCAAGTGTCTTGACTATCTGGTGTGGGTAACCTGCCATTTTTCAGAGAAGCACATCGATAGCAATGAGTGTAGGAGCGTTCTTCAGAAAGTAACGCCTCCTGTTTCATAAAATCTTTAATAATGAACACAACACAGTGGAATTAGTACATAACTTAGCATGGACTGTCCTCTATATAACGCTACCATTCAACACAGTCATCATGCATTCCTACACATTTCCGCCATAGTCTGAAAAATGGTTCAAATGGTTCTGAGCACTATGGGACTTAACATCTATGGTCATCAGTCCCCTATAACTTAGAACTACTTCAACCTAACTAACCTAAGGACATCACACAACACCCAGCCATCACGAGGCAGAGAAAATCCCTGACCCCGCCGGGAATCGAACCCGGGAACCCGGGCGTGGGAAGCGAGAACGCTACCGCACGACCACGAGCTGCGGGCCCATAGTCTGATCCAGGCGTCAAAACCAGTTTGGGAAAATTCAGGGTTTGGATTCTTGACATACGATTTTAAAGCTCCTTTAATCTCATCCATGAAGATAGTGTGCACTGGAACGCTGTAATGGACTTGAGCAATCTGCAGCGTTGGATGAAGTACTATGGTATCGGGAAAAACGGATATTGCGTATAAAGCGAACAGCGTCTACCATCAACATGTCACAGACGTCAGTCGAGGACATGCAGATGAAGTGATTCGAGAAGACAGATGCGGTTGAGTGCGCAATCAATAGCCAAATCAATGTAACCACTCTTAAGAAACTTATGGAGGCAATAATGCACGCCCCCACACTTCATTTCTCAAACCCCAAGCAACTGCAAAATTGTCTGGTCATTGGTGCCCCATGCAACCTACAGTCCTGATTTGGCTCCGTCTGACTTATTCCTGCTTGGCTCATGATACACAGCATACAGATTCAATGACTTGGATAACGTTAAAACAGCTTTAAATTCATGGGACACGTAGAGAAACCCTAGATTTTTCCAAACTAATGTTAATGCCTCAGTTCAAGGATGGTGTACAAATGCATAGTGACTTGTTGAACGGTTGTCTTGTGTAGAGGATAATTTCGCTTTTTTATGTTCTTTATTAAATTTTTTTATGATTCAGGAGACATTACTTTCTGATCTACGCTTGTAATTCTGTACAGACATCAAATCACGACTTTCAACGTGGAACAGAAGCATCGCATTCTCATACAAAAATCTGTATTACTACTGCTAGCTCCGACTGTCGCAACTCTCCAACAGACATTAGAAGCATTTCAGTCACTGTATGTACGTGGACATAAATATGATTCTCCATCCCATTGTAGATGACGTTTAAACACCCTCTGCACAACAGAATTCAATATATGCAATTTAAACATTATTCACGAGATTTTTTTACACATTGGGTCCTTCGGGAAATATTTAAAATCTGTATATTAAGTTCTGTTGTACAGTGCTTGTGTTTGATGTGTTGTCGAGTGTGTTGGAAGGACATCTACATTTCCAGATAGACGCTATAATAGACAAAAAGTGTCTGATGGCGAGTAGGAACAATCTAAACTGGAAGCAAGAATGAAGGTCTCGATTGGAACTGACGGTGATACAAGATCATTTCCGATACTAAAGTATAGTGCCATCTTTTTCTTCGCAAGTGAAAAGTAACATAGTTGTGTAGATATCTTATTCTAGATAATATCATATAAAGTATCTTCCATATATAAAATGCTGTTAATCGCTTTCTACCCCACTACACTTTTCTTTTAAGAGGTTATCCAAGCTAATATTGCTTCTTTGTATCAGCGACAAAATTTACTAATGTGTTTCTTTGGCAAAATATTGTAAACCACATTTCTGTCGCTCTTCAGACACAATACGACAGCTCCTCTTATGTCACAACGTTTCATCCCGAAGATCTCCTAAATGAAAAACGTAGTAAGCTGAGTAAAGTAACGTGTTCATCAGTTCTTCTGCTTCTGCTTGGTTGGGAATTTTTTTTGGAATGAAGTCAGAAACGGATACTGTTCTACGTTAACAGTTAGTCTTTTCCTTCATAAGCAAACTAAAGTCGTTGTTTCTCATACATTCCGGGTACTTGTGTAATATTTGGTCATTATCGTAACTTCATTCTCGTTACTATTTTTTATTTAATTCCTGTTGCACTGCTAGAAAGGAATTTGACAATCCCCCACGATTTCATTATTTCAGACCGGTTGCAAACATCTTTCGTAGCTGCCACTGCAAGAAGAATATGACCATGAACAGCTGTATACAGCACGTAACATCTTTCAGTGCCGATGTATATTTAGGTCTCCAGAAGATGAGAAAAAATGATGATTTTGTTTCTCGTTATTCATTGTAAACGATACATGGAACAAAGACTGGAGTTGAGCACTTAATTTATTTTGAGCGCTTTAGTTCCAACTGCGTCAACCAGAATAGTCTAGCTCTCTGGAGTTAAGTACATAATTTACTTTGACGCGCTTTATTCCGTCTGCATAGCTCTAGCTTTAGACCCTTAAAACAACAAACCAACCTAGCTCTAGCATATTCACTTACACGGTGTTCCACAGAGACAAATCTTTCGCAGAAGCAGTCTGATGCAATAAAATTTGTAATGAGTTTCCTTCAATATCAATACACCGTAACATTTCCACTCTTCTTGTCAAAGACCTGTCACAATAACTGTCTTCATAAGGCGCTCTAAGTTTTCAGATAAATTGGTTCAACGTGTTTATTCACGCAGCGTAAAACTTCATCATAAATTCGTCCATTCGTTCTTGGTATCGGAAATTATTAAAATGCCGATTCACTAAACAAAATGCAAGCATTGGCACAGAACAGAATGTATCATGGATTCAGTATACCGTTTCACATTAACAATAAAGCTATAATACAAAAAATATTGTAGTTTCACTACAACCACTGATATTTAAACCTTTGATGTTGTCCGACTCTTAATGGTAAAATTTACTAACCGTCATAATATAGTTTCTTCCGTGTGAATTACCATTATCCGTGTAGCTTGAATTTCTTACATTATTTCAGCGAAAAAGGTAGAATTACAGTACTATATATGAATGTACATTTTTGTGCTAACCAATTTCTTCTGACAGACTTCAACGTTTTGACAGAGTTCTTAACCACCAAGTGTTTTGGCTGGCACTCGAATATTACCACATTGGCGTAGCATGTTCGATACAATTCTCTCTATACATTAACCCAGATATTAACGCTCAAAAGACGTGCATGATGCGGTTTTTACACAGCACTTCTACTATGATCACCTCAACGTTTTTTTTCCATTTTGTCACGTGTTCTCTTACTGGCTGGTTTCTCACGTTATTATTCCTGCCTGCAGTGTGGGAGGGACTTTTGTACTAGGAATTTTGTGACATACCTTAATACTTGCAAAATCTCTTAAACATCTCATTTACAAGATGATTCATTAGATACGAAGACATTTTGTGCTTGTTCAGAGGAAGATTTTAGTCATTATCTAATGGTTAAAAACCTGATAAATAAAAGGGGAGTACTTGCTGCCGCGAATCCCGCTTAAATGCTTTACTTAAGCATAATTTCACTGACCTCCACCGTATAGCTCCTGTCTCCTGTATGCAAAAATTTCCAAAAACATTCATTTTCGCCAAATCTAAAGTCAACAAGGTGTTAAGCTAAAACGGCTGCAAAAGTAGAAGGCTTGATACAGAAAAAACCAGGTCTGAATTGATTGGAAATTGCCGAATTCTGATTTACAAGATCGAAAAATATTTTCACATACCAAAATATTTTATGTTAATTAAAAATGCGACTAGTATTTGTCATGGCTCTAGGTAACTAAGTTTCAGAGACGTTATCTCAACTCACATATAATAAGTTTCCGATGTGTATTGCTCAGTAGAAGTGTACGATAAGAAGTTCATGGTTGATGCCGAAGAGTTCTATCAACCGCCGTTTCCAAATTTGCTACTATCGATTATTGAAAATACCCAACTAAGAAATTAGAGTTTAAGGTAACGTAATATGGAAGCTTTTCCCGTTGAAGTACATACATAACGACGCCAATTTCACATATGTGCATGAAATAATGTGAATTTACCTTACATACAGATTTATGTTCAGATTGATATTTTATTCATTGTGCATCTAACAAAGATAAATTTCAACCGCATCTAAAACTGCGTAAATACGCATTGCAGAACACTTGGAATTAGCACCGGGAATAATTGTGACCCTATGATTTATCTTTAAAAGTGCATTCCAGCACCATTACTCCACAGAGTACCTCTTATAAATCTACTTGACTAAACTATCACTGAATCCAAGCCTAACTACGCCGTAAATATCACAGTTACACTAGCACTCACAATCAACGTAAATCGGATATAGTTTTTGCAGATATTTAAAAATGACAACAAATTAGTTAGTCTGAAGTAACCCACAACAGCTACCTCGCGTACGCCTTCACGGGAATATGTTACATATGTCTGTATGTTATATCTGTTAAAATACGTTAGACGAATTGTTTCTCCCACATACATATTCTTTGTACTCATACATAATTTTAAACAAAAATTGTAAACACAATAATGTGCTGGTTTATTTTCTTCCTCACGGTCGGCTGTAAAAAAAACACAGTAAAGTATTCTTTGGATAATTACTTTATGATTAAAGTTCTGCTCCAGAATATGAATTGTCCGACATTTAATAATCCTACAAGTCCACAGATTAAAGCTATATTAAATACTGCCATTATAGCTATTATCCTCACAGATCCAGCCTCTCACCCCCCGTGTACCATTGTTTTATTCACTCATTTCAACTGACTTCATTTTCCATCCAAGGTTTCGTTTGCAGCATCAAGGAACGAGACTCGAAGATCAGAGACACTGAGGAACAGGAGATGGAGAGAGGGGGTGGGGAGGAAATTGACATAGATGGGGGGGGGGGGGGAGGACAGGGAGAGGGGTAAGGAAGCGATGGACAGAGAGAAAGAGGGAGAGAGAAGATGGAGGGAGAGAGGAGGAGGGGAAATGGAGTGAGTGGGGAGCAAAAAAGTGATCGACAGGGAGATGGGGCAGGTGGAGGAGATGTACAAACAGATGGAAGAGGAGGATATTAGCGCGGATATGCAATTCCAATACATTTTTAGCAATTGTGAAGCATTGCCGTGTTCACGAGTATTGTATATTTCCTGTCTTTCCCTATAGTTTACACCTATTTTTTTAAGAATTTCTGGTATTTTGCTCCATTTTACATTTGAAACTCTTTTTCTTGGTCCTCTATCGCTATGACAGTTCTCGGTCGCACTCTGCAGGGCAATGAGCACGCCCCTGCAGCGTTTTCGGTGGTAAGTGTTTGATCGCCCTCCATACAGTCCGGACTTCGCTCCCTCTGATTTTCACCTCTGCTGACCTGAACCGCTGGCTATGAGTCAACCTTTGTGGCACTGACAACGAACTGTAGATCATCGTAGGCAATCGGCGAAAAGTGTAAGCGGCTGGGTTGCGCTGGGTTGTTTGGGGGAAGAGACCAAACTGCGAGGTCATCGGTCTCATCGGATTAGGGAAGGACGGGGAAGGAAACCGGCCGTGCCCTTTCAAAGGAACCATCCGGGCATTTGCCTGGAGCGATTTAGGGAAATCACGGAGAACCTAAATCAGGACGGCCGGACGCGGGATTGAACCGTCGTCCTCCCGAATGCGAGTCCAGTGTGCTAACCACTGCGCCACCTCGCTCGGTGTAAGCGGCTGCCTTCTGTGACGAGGGTATTTGAAAGTTGGTACAACGCTACAACAAATGTCTCAAACGGAGCGGCGACTGTGCAGAGACGTTGCTGGAAGGTGTGGCTAACTACTGCAAATAAAACAACTTTTGATTTTCACTGTGGTTTGCATTTCGCTACCGATTGGATCTTACTTTCGGGATACGCCTCGTAAGTGAAATGCACATAAATAAACTGTTTAGAGTTTCTTATATTAATAACAGAGGATTGTCATTTTGGCGCGCAACTTCCCAATGCAGCAGCCAATCGAGGAGGAGGAGGACCACACGATACCCGTACCGAACAAACCATCTGCCATCGATACCTCACACCACAATTCGTCATCTTCCCACTGGTGCCTTCTCTACTGCTCTAAGAGGAGCTTTTTGTAGATGAATATGATGGCTGCAAAGCCAGAAATATTGTAACGTCGCCTTAGACAAATTAATGAATTACTGTGCTGATAAACCTCTACGTTATTTGAATTTCAAACAGCTGAGCCAAACAGAACGTACTCAGACATTACTCTTTTTACTTATTCTGATCGACACTAAACTGACACACAATATTTTTAGCGCAACGCAATCTGACTTTCAGATATCCCTACAAAAGAATGGCCCTGACTAACAATAACCTATACGTTTCGTGAATCACTTACCTCACAAAAATCTTTGTTACTCGAACTACTGCAATACAGCGAGCGCCACTACTGCCAGCTAAATAAAAGATTCTAACTACTGAAGGTACTAACTACTGATAGGCATAGTCAGCAAATGGAAGATTTTGATAGAGAACAAACAATGTATTTACCTTAATAATATTCAAAAGTCATCATATTAACATATCAGTTCATGATACCCAGTATTACAAATTTATTCTTTCTGGCAGACACACGTCCAGATCGTCCGCTCTTAAAATTCTGCCATCTCTCTCCCCACATCCACCACTGCTGGCGGCTCACCTCCAACTGCGCAACGCTATGCGCTGTTCACATCCAACTGCCCAACACTACAATAGCGAATATTTCAACAATGCCAACCAGCCACAGACTGCATACAGCACAGTCAGTGATTTTCATACAGAGCGCTACGTGGTGTTACCAACATAAAAACCTAAACAGCCTACCATCAGACTTGAACAGTCGTTTACAGTCATTTGGGGCAGTTATTTTATAAGTTTCGGAGATATGAAGCCGTAGGTATTGCGTCACCTTGATCACAAGCTTTTGAGTCTTGACTCTTTCCCTGCGCCCGTTTAGACGCGTCGCAGGAGAAGTGGGGCCGCGCTAGCAGACAGCGCCTCGTGGCGCTGCGAGTTCTCCGCCACGGACGCCAGCCGCTGCTTCCGCGCCGCTCGGCGGCTCGCTAGCGCCGGCCAGATGGATGGTCCAGATCCCGGGTCCACTGTCAACATTTGTCCAGCTAATCCGCCGGACGTATAACGGCCACTCGTCACCTGGGTCCCAAGCCTGCCCGGGCCACCTTGCCTCGCCCGCGCCGCTGCTCCATCCTCTTCAAGCCTCCGCTGCCTCCGCCGGACCGTACGGCCATCGATCAGCTGATGCTGTTCTTTCCAATACCAGCGTCTGTCTGCAAACGGGGGAATTTCCTGGAGATACCGGACCGCCGGGAGCCTCACGGCACTATTAAACGGGCTCGTGCGCTCGTATTCTCCGTTGTTACTCCAAATTAACGCAGTTACCTGATTATGCTCTGTCTTTAACACAGGTAGCTTAACCAGGATAAGAAAAAATCACGTATAATACAACAAATATGCTGACGAGATGACTGAATTTATCCGCAGAATTAGCGGGGAACGGAAAACGTGCACAGCACTAATTTGAAGAACGTACAGGATAACAGAACGTGTGTTGACACATCACATGTTAACTCCCATGATATTAGGACGACAGAAAATTAATGTCGGTTCCGCGCATGTCAATATTCGTGTCAGTAACGGATCATTCTGTCCTTCAACGTCGTGCCAAAGACACTTTTAAGGTTAGAGTGACTTGCTTACTCCTAAATACTGATTTTTTTTTTTTCAATCTAATGTGTAACGACCTGCCAAACACCGAAAAAGGTACATATCCGGCACTGTATGGTTTTCGAGTTTCACAAGGGTAGTAAGGCAGCATCTGCTACCACAACCATTTCCCTATTTTCTATTTTATTCAAGTGCATTAGACGTTAGTAAACGCCGAAGGTTGTTTTTTAAGTTCGAATAGGGTAATTTTGATCTTTCCGACACCTATGGATAAGGGGGTATAGCAAAACGACAACTTTAGACAATAACATTGCAACACTAAAATGGCTCTGAGCACTATGGGACTTAACATCTGAGGTCATCACTGCCCTAGGACTTAGAACTACTTAAACCTAACTAACCTAAGGACATCACACACATCCATGCCCGAGGCAGGATTCGAACCTGCGACCGTAGCAGTCGCGCGGTTCCGGACTGAAGCGCCTAGAACCTCTCGATTGCAACACTACCATACTGTAGAAGACAAGGGAACCAATGTTCGAAACATCGTCTGCAAAAATATGTACGCGGGGACCCACAGTGTTGATACGTGTGATTTGCATGCGAAAGTGCGTCCCACAGCCCCCCTTTTCTCGTAAGTGAATTGTAGCCAGTCTTAGAGACGTTGCCCCAATTGGTTTCTATTCGGCCGGTCTTGAGCTCTAACGCTTGTGTAAACAAAGTGCATAATGACGTGGCAAGCGGGTAGGTTTAAATGCATAAGCATAGTGACAACCGCAAAATGTGGAAATTACTAAAACGATTTTTAGAGCCAGTCTATGGTGAACAATCATAACAAGATTGCCAGTCATTAATCATTAGTCCCCGAGCTCCGCAACAATCACAAAATGCTTCACACGATCTTATAACCCACGTCAGAGAGAACAAATATTTTTCCGATGCAACTTTAACAATTAATGCCGTCTTTACGCGGAGCTGCACTTCCCACACTTGTTCGTGTGTTATCACTTCTAAAACCACTGGTAGACTGCCTAGTGAGCCATCTTAACAGTTTGGAGCTTGCCCTTTCAGTGCCCTCTTGTGACTTTTCCATCCTTGCCATCAATAATCACTAATAGTAACTAAAATTTGTAAGTAGCATTACCTGATGAACTGAGTGATAATGAAATTGTTGTTAACAAGTTCACAGTGCCAGTAAAGTCATCAGTATGATTGGAGCTGCATATTAATATCTAAAGAGTAAATATAAATAATATGGGATTCGATTCTTGGCACCAAGCGGCATAGGTGAATCCCCACTGTCTCTCTGCTTCAGTACGATAGGGGTCTTGCTTGCCCGGCCGATCACATGCTATGTTACAACACGGCTCGTCGTTCGATGAGTCCGCCCTGTGATCACACCTACTCGCTAGCCTCCCGTAACAAAAATCTTCCCGTAATGTGCATAAAAACATAGCAACAAAAATGTAATAAACATGGACAGTGATGTGGCATCGACATCATAACATGTTAAGGGCGGTAGTGGAAGCAAATTTGTGTCAGACGATCGACGAACTGTTAAACACTCTTAACCAGCCTTGGTCGTCCATCCAAGTTCTTTTGCAGCTAATAAGTAAGGACAAACCAAACTAACCGATCCACCACTTGCAACTTATTGGTTCAGCAGCACACACTACAGAATCGTGTTTTGATCGCTTCATCAAAGAAGTTGACTAATGGGTTCGCTATGACAATCAGGAACACAAAAGGCGAGCGAGGTGGCGCAGTGGTTAGACACTGGACTCGCGTTCGGGAGGACGACGGTTCAATCCCGCGTCCGGCCATCCTGATTTAGGTTTTCCGTGATTTCCCTAAATCAGTCCAGGCAAATGCCGGGGTGGTTCCTCTGAAAGGGCACGGCCGACTTCCTTCCCCATCCTTCCCTAATCCGATGAGACCGATGACCACGCAGTCTGGTCTCCTTCCCGAAACCAACCAACCAACCAACACAAAAGGCATTGGTTCTCTCAGAAATAATCACCACGAAGAACAGTTAAGCTAGGCTTACACTCAAAAAAGTATCTTTTTCTGTTTGGTGGAGTATTCGCGGAGTCATTCGTTTTGAAGTGCTGAAGCCTTGATAAAATGTGAATGCAGACATTTAGTGTGAACAATTGGGACGAGTAAATCAATTTTTATTCGTAAAGTACCCAAAGAATGTCAACAGAAAAAGTGTTAATCCGCAAAGTGATAATGCAAGATCAAATGGTTCAAATGGCTCTGAGCACTATGGGACTCAACTGCTGAGGTTATTAGTCCCCTAGAACTTAGAACTAGTTAAACCTAACTAACCTAAGGACATCACAAACATCCATGCCCGAGGCAGGATTCGAACCTGCGACCGTAGCGGTCTTGCGGTTCCCGACTGCAGCGCCTTTAACCGCACGGCCACTTCGGCCGGCTAATGCAAGATCACTCTTAGCAACAAGTAACTGGAAAAATTAATGAATTTGGGTGGGAGGTACTGCCTAACCGTTTAGACTCGCCCGATATTGCGCCATCAGACTTCCATTTATTCCGATCGCCACAACATGTTCTAAGTATCTATTCGAAGATGGGTATGATGTACAATATGCAATCTCCAAATATTTTGCTCAAAAACCAATTGATTTTACCGGCAAAATTACAAAGAAACCGAATTAAATCAGGATCCTTAAATTCTGAGGAATGGGAACCTTAGCAGTTAATAAATAGCCTGAAACTACAATTGAAGAAGAAGAAGAAGAAAGTGGAAAGAATCTGATAATAGCTAAATTAAAGAAACGTTAATAACCCATGTATCTGAAACTACAATTGAAGAAGAAGAAAGTGGAAAGAATCTGATAATAGCTAAATTAAAGAAACGTTAATAACGCATGTATCTGAAACTACAATTGAAGAAGAAGAAGAAAGTGGAAAGAATCTGATAATAGCTAAATTAAAGAAACAGTAATAACGCATGTATCTGAAACTACAATTGAAGAAGAAGAATAAAGTGGAAAGAATCTGATAATAGTTAAATTAAAGTAACGTTAATAACGCATGTATGTTCGTACTCGCGTGTGAAAACTGTCTAAAAAGAATGAATGGTAGGCTCCATGGGATTCCCAAGTCGTGCAGCGACCGTAAACCATAAAATTACCAAATGTGCAGCAACCAGTCACAAAATCACGTTTTATTTATTCACTTTTGCAAATCGATTTCAACTGATTAACAGCCATCATCGGTGCTTTCAACCAATATGTGCCACGAGTAGTAATACTGTCTTAAGCAGAGGTCCGCAAAAGTGAATAAATAAAGCATGATTTAGCGACTGGTTGCTGCATATTTGATAATTTTGTCCAAAGAGATACTGTTCTTTGTTTATTACAGGGCGCGGTATCAATTAGAAGTTCCATTTCGTAGGCGATACGACTTTGTTGACTGATGGAGAAGTTACATCTGGTCAAGCATGGTAAGCTCTTGCCATTGTTCGTATGGATTCTCTATCATGTTCTTTAGCTATTAGTTTGGAGAACTCTCTGCCTCGTTACTTATTAGCGTATAGGGCCTTTACAGTAACCCAGTTTTAAGTTGCAACGATAAAAGATATTTCTGGTAAATCCTTTGTTGATAGCCCAGTATTTGTTCGTACTCGTCGTACATATAAACTGTCTACAGATGATACTGTACCTGTGTTTATGGCTTGTCTCATATCATGATTTGGCACTTAACGATATGATGACAATCGTTATTCGACGTTCTCCTGCTTTGACATAGATTCCACGGGATTATTGTGGATCACCTACTTTCAGGGGTAAATTTAGCACTCATCGAAGGGAAAACTAATTTTCTAGATTGTGCAGCGCCGCCCCTGCATCGGCGGAATTAGGGCACGGAGACGCGAGTAACAAAGTTTTCTGACTTGAATGCACAGATCAGACACATTTATCACCGATCCTGTAAACAGAAATACAGGCAGCTAATGGCGGCTCCGCTTTTGTTCTTGAACGGGGCTATTTATCTTGGCGATTCGCGTCAAACGCGCTCGCCGGACTACAATGGCGCCATCAGGAAATTGACTTCCCACGTTCAGACAACAATGGCGCGCGGGTGGCGCAGCCAATCGCACGCCGCCGGGCCACGCCGCTTTTCCAACTTTTCACGCTCGATTTTGCCGGAAAACGCCTACCATCGTTCGATAATAATCGCTGTCACTCTCTCGAGTTCTTTGAAAGATACCGTAAGGAGGCCATAGAAAACCGCAGACCATCGTTGTACTTCCATTTTCTGGTGAATAGTGGGAAATAGCTGTTCATTGTATATTATAGATACTAACGATAACACAATCTGCTGTATTCATTGGCTTCATTTATATGCAACCGTGCTACGATATACGATCTTCACACCCAGGATACAACAAACATATCATTGCCATATTGTGTAGAATAGAATATACGTATTTCGAACATACACATATTCTTGAAAGTAAAGAACTACAAAAGACGTGAAACCATGAATCTTGGGACGCGCATTCACGAATCTCTCAATTTTAGATTACGGATGTTCAACATGTCCTCCATAAGCGTCACGAACAATATCACATCTATACCCGAATATCTCCAACACTCGGCTATCGCCACTAATCTTATGGCAGTCCGCATCCGATTCTTCGGTTCTTCTAGGTTCTGTGGTGGTATTTTTGTCGTGTTACTACACAACAGTTTTCCTTAACGAAACCTTACGGGAAGAAGTAACAGGCCTCCAAATCCGATGGCTATCTTTTACAGAAACTCGAAATTTAGCGCGGGCTTCAATGCGAGAGGGCTATAACAGTCTGCACAACGAAACTTTGTTGGGAAACCTGGCAGAAAAGCGAAGGAGATTATGGTTGTGCGTAAAGTACACTAGCGGCAAGATACAATCAGTATCTCCTCAGCATGATAGCAATGGAATTACTATCGATGACGACAGAGTTACTAAACACAGCCTTCCAAAATTTCTTCACCAAAGAAGACAAAGTAAATTTTCCAGAATTCGAATCAAGAACAGTTGCCAACATGAGTAACTTAGAGGTAGATATTCTCAGAGTACTGAACCAAATTAAATCGCCTAATAAAAGCATGTCTTTCGATCCAGATAGTGTATCAGTTAGTTTCCTTTCGGAGTATGCTGATGCATTAGGGCTCCATACCTAACCACCAAATACAATCGCTTGCTCAACGAAACATCCGTTCCCAGAAGATAGGAAAGTTGCAAACCTCATATCAATATTCAAAAAAGTCAATAGAGTAATTCACTAAATTACAGACCGTATCATTATCGTCGATGTGGGGTGCAGTGTCCAGTCAGGGAGTAATCGGTGGGATATCCCTTGATGATACGGTGACTACCGAACAATACGTGAAGTTTTGTCCAAAGCGAACCTGATTTCGACAAGATGTGGTTCATGGAAAACGGAGCTCGACCCCATCGTAGCGGGAAAGTGTTTGATGTCCCGGAGGAGCACTTTGGAACCGCAATTTCGCTCTGGGGTGCCCATGGGACTCAGTTGACGTCATATTCTCCGGATCTGAAAATATAAGACTCATTTTTGAAAGGCTGAATTGAAGACAAGGCGTACAGCAATAGCCCCTAAACCATTGCTGAGCTGAAAACAGCCGTTCAGGAGGTCATCGACTGCATCGATGTTCCGATGCTTCAGTGGGTCATGCAGAATTTCCCTATTCCTCTGCGCTACTTCATAGCCAATGATGACAGCCATATCGAGCATGTCATAACCTTAAATCCGAATATTTGTAGTGACGATTACATATTGAATTAAATTTGTGCATGCCGTAGTTCATAACTAATTTACGTTTTTTTCATACAGTTTAATAATTGTCACTGTGTGTTGATGCAGATGTAGACCGTAGAGGTCATCTGAGACGTGCTAAGTCGCCGGTTATTTCAGTCAAATATTCAAGCACTTGGCGACTTCAGTGAGAGGGTACCCGGCTACCTGAAAAATAGATTGTCTTCGTTCAGTCTAGAATATGAAAAGTTTTGCCGCGCGTGATTAGCCGAGCGGTCTGAGGCGCTGCAGTCATGGACTGTGCGGCTGGTCCCGGCGGAGGTTCGAGTCCTCCCTCGGGCATGGGTGTGTGTCTTTGTCCTTGGGATAATTTAGGTTAAGTAGTGTTTAAGCTTAGGGACTGATGACCTTAGCAGTTAAGTCCCATAAGATTTCACACACATTTGAACATTTTTTTTTTAAATAAAAGTTTTGTTACATGGCAAGCTACTGCTGACCGTTAACAGCGTTTCCATCAAATAAGAATCGGCTATAAACAGATGACTGCGACATAGCACAGAACACATTGGCCTTGGGTGAATATTGTTCACCTTCACTGTGTGCATGTGTGTTCTATAGGCCCCAAAATCGAACACTGTTTTCCTTTATTGTTCCACTAAGGTGGAAAGTCGCTTCATTACTGACCATGATGCGTTGTGCAAAACTGACATCAATATGAAAAGCATTCTGCAGCTCGTCAGAAAATGCCACACGTTTGCGTTTGTCGTCATCTCGTAGAGCCAATAACAGCTGTAACCTGTGTGGCTTCATTACCAATCGATGTCTAGAGACAAACCAAATTGTTGTCGAACGCAGCTATAGCTCCCGACTGGCATGACGAGTTCATTTTGTAGGACTACGGTGCAAAGCGATTTGAATTCGTGCTACATTTTCATCGAAAACACGAAGGTGGCCAGGACTCTTTCCTTTACAAATACATTGTATGCCTATAAACTGTCGACACCATCTGTTAATGTTCCATCCATTCGGAGAATCAGTTTAATAACTCAACGTGAATCATCTTTGCACTCTAATCGCGGAATTACACTTCGCAAACTCCAGACCACAAAGGGATTTGTGCTGCGGAGTACCTAGGTAACCAATCAGACTGAAGACAACCGACATTTTGCGGTGACGAATCTAAGGTAGACAATGTATTCGTTCCTCCATTAGCCGAGTCGTGGCGCAGCGATTGATAGTTTAGACACCAAAATACTTGGGAATACGTATATTCTTCCTGAAACACGCTGTGTGTGCGTGTGTGTGTATGTGTGTGTGTCTGTATGAATGGATGTACAGAGGTTTATTCAGTAGCGTATAATAACGCTATGTACATCCAAAGTATGTAATGCAGCATTCGTACTCGACTGATAGGATTACTGAATTCCGACAGGTCTGCATGTTATGCAAACGGCAGTTTTTTTTATACAAATCAAAACATGTTTCAGCATCTTTGTGCCGTCATCAGTGGACACAAAGGTGTTTTAACCACGTATAGATTTATACAAAATACGGCTGTGTGCAAAACAGCCGAACCTGAAACCATTTAACTCTGTCTGCAAACACAGCTACTGCAAGAACTTCAAAACCAAATGATGAATCGACTAACAGGACTAACATTTCTCGTATTCTATCGGTAAAGACAAAGCAGTTTAGTTTTCACTATCATGCCGCCCATTTAGGAGCGAATTAACGCAACCCAGTATTCCTTCTCAGAAGTTTCGTAGGATCTGTGCTGAAACGAACCCTTCTTGAATATGACGTGTTGACAAAATAAATCCGTTACTGTAAGATTACACAACCGCAAAATAATCAGTCCAAGCAGTCGCATCCATAAAACTTCTAAGAGTACGCGTACGGAGCAATTTTAAGTGGAACTACAACATAAAATTGATCGCAGATAATGTAAATGGGACACTGAGATTCATTGGAAGAATCTGAAGGAAGTTTAGCCCATTGAGAAAGACTGTAGGTTAGAAAACCCTCCTTCTACCAATATTTGAATACTCCTCGTCAGTTTGGGATTCGTACCAGGTAGGACTGACAAAGCAAGCAGAGAAGGTCCAAAAAAGAGCAGCGCGTTTCCATACAGGTTCATTTAGTAAGCGTAAAACAAAAATTGTGATACATGGTCACTTCTAGAAATTGTCGTGAAACTTAGTTATTGACTCTCTCCGTTGTCCAGACAACCAGCGATACTGTGGAGCTGCTGACTTGATATTTACAGATCCCATATACTGTGTGAGAACTCTTGTTAAAAACTGGTTCACATACTAGAGTTTGTAAAATGGAAAGAGGTAATGCTGTTATCTAAATGTGCATTAACGCTTGCGTTTAACGGAATGGTCAGATTTTAAGTACATTTCTAGCTTCGTGTACTGGCTAGTTTTTAGTATTCTGCGTATACGTTGCACTCGTATCACACGATTCAAATGCCATCCCGTTACTGCAGCAGCCCGTTCGAATGCGAGATTAGTTTTCGAGTCGTAGTTTGAACGTATGTGATCGTTCCATTTAATATTCCCAAACATTGTTGACCGAGCGAGGTGGCGCAATGGTTAGCACAATAGACTCGCATTCGGAAGGACAACTGTTCAAACCCAAGTCCGGTCATCCTGATTTAGCTTTACATGACTTCCCTAAATCGCTAAAACCAAATTCTGGGGTGGTTCCTTTGAAAGGGGACGGCCGACTTCCTTGCTCATCCTTTCCTAATCCGATGGGACCGATGACCTTGCTCCTTGGCCCGCTTCCCCTGCCCTCCAAATCAACCAACGAACTAAAAATTCTTGAACCAGGTGTGTGTATCTGTGGAGTGATTACCGTTATCAGTCACCGATATTGTGATCATAGGACTGATTCCGTAACCACACAGTAGTAATCCATCACGCTGCACTCTGTTTATCGTACTCTACTGGCCATTAAAATTGCTACACCACGAAGATGAAGCGCTACAGACGCGAAATTTAAGCGACAGGAAGAAGGTGCTATGATATGCAATGATTAGCTTTTCAGAGCATTCACAAAACGTTGGCGTCGGTGGCGACACCTACAACGTGCTGCCATGAGGAAAGAATGCAACCCATTTCTCATACACAAACAGCAGATGACCGGCGTTGCCTCGTGAAACGTTGTTGTGATGCCTCGTGTAAGGAGGAGAAATGCCTACCATCAAGTTTACGACTTTGAGCAAGGTCGGATTGTAGCCTATCGCGATTGCGGTTTATCGTATCGCGACATTGCTGCTAGCGTTGGTCGAGATCCAATGACGCCGTGCTGGATCCCAACGGCCTCGTATCACTAGCAGTCGAGATGACAGGCATTTTATCCACATGGCTGTAACGGATCGTACAGCCACGTCTCTATCCCTGAGTCAACAGATGGCGACGTTTGCAAGACAACAACCATCTGCACGAACAGTTCGACGACGTTTGCAGCAGCATGGACTATCATCTCGGAGACCATTGCTGCGGTTACCCTTGACGCTGCATCACAGACAGGAGCGCCTGCGATGGTGTACTCAACGACGGACCTGGGTGCACGAATGGCAAAACGTCATTTTTTCGAATGAATCCAGGTTCCGTTTACAGCATCATGATGGTCGCATACGTGTTTGGTGACATCGCGGTGAACGCACATTGGAAGCGCGTATTCGTCATCGCCATACTGACGTATCACCCAGGGTGATGGTATGGGGTGCCACTGGTTACACGTCTGGGTCACCTCTTGTTCGCATTGACGGTGCTTTGAGCAGTGGACGTTACATTTCACATGTGTTACGACTCGTGGCTCTAACCTTCATTCGAGCCGTGCGAAACCCTACATTTCAGCAGGATAATGAACGACCGCATGTTGCAGGTTCTGTACGGGCCTTTCTGGATACGGAAAATGTTCGACTGCTGCCCTGGCCAGCACGTTCTCCAGATCTCTTACCTATTGAAAACGTCTGGTCAATGGTGGCCGAGCAACTGGCTCGTCACAATATGCCAGTCTCTTGGTGAACTGTGGTATCGTGTTGAAGCTGCATGGGCAGCTGTACCTGTGCACGCCATCCAAGCTCTGCTTGACTCAATGCCCAGGCGTATCAAGGCTGTTATTACGGCCAGAGGTGGTTGTTCTGGGTACTGATTTCTCAGGATCTATGCATTCAAATTGGATGAAAATGTAATCATATGTCAGTTCTAGTATAATAAATTAACATTATTATATTAATATATAATATATATATAATATTATATAAAATATATATATATAATATTATATAAATATATATATAATGTTATATAATATATATACTATATGTAATATATATTAAGAATAAATTAATATATTAATATGTCATCTGTATTTTTTCTTGGTGTAGCAATTTTAATAGCCAGTAGTGTATTTTGAACCTGATACGCAATATCAGACGCAAGGGTTGAAAACGCGAACAATTGCCCTGCAGGAAACGTATTAATTGACTACCTCGCGATGCTCAATAATTTCAACAGCGCTCATGAACGCACCGACGTGAACAAATTCCGCCCCTTGAAGTTCTGCTGTCAAATTTCGCGAGAGCACTTTAGTCGCCAGTAGTGCGACACAGTCGGCTGCATCCCAGTGAAATCATCGCTGGGAGCTGGCAGCGAGAGACGAGACAGAGCGCCGGAGGAGATTCGCCGATGACGTCGTCCGTTCCGGCTGGTCGGTGCCGATGCGGGGCACGTTTTCGAGTGCGCTCGTATCGACGTGGGCGCTAATATGTGTTATCTCCGCTGCCAGCCAGCGACTGTAAATCACAGCCGCGACCCGCAGGGTTCGCGATTTGCAGTCTCGGCGAAAGTCTGATCAACCGTGGACAGAGCTCGCCCCGTATCTTCCCCAGCCGGGACGCATGCAGTGATGGAGTGCTTTCCAACTGCAGCCGTGTCATTTGATACGTCCAGATTCAGATTAGCTGGGAGTTGCGCAGATTCTATAAAAAGAAAACTTCTGCATAATTCGTGAGTGATTTCAACAGGGTACCAAGGTGTTCCAGACGTGACGGTCAATAATTCACACATGGAAAGTACAGGCCAACTGTAGCTCAAAAGCTTCAATAAACATGGGTGCGCATTAATTCGAGTTGGGAACCAACTGTAAACGCCCCTAGATAGCGCAGTATTTACGTTAGTACCTCAAGGTTTGGGATCGACTATCTGTTTGTTTATGCATGCGCAATTACACTACTGCCCATTCAAATTGCTACACCAAGAAGAAATACAGATGATAAACGGGTATTCATTGGATAAATATATTAGACTAGAACTGACATGTGATTACATTTTCACGCAATTTAGGTGCAAAGATCCAGAGAAATCAGTATCCAGAACAACCATCTCTCGCCGTAATAACGGCCTTGATTCGCCTGGGCATTGAGTCAAACAGAGCTTGGATGGCGTGCACAGGTACAGCTGCCCTTGCAGCTTCAACACGATACGACAGTTCATCAAAGGTAGTGACTGGCGTATTGTGACGAGCCAGTTGCTCGGCCACCATTGACCAGACGTTTTCAATTGGTGAGAGATCTGGAGAATGTACTGGCCGGCGCAGCAGTCGAACATTTTCTGTATCCAGAAAGGCCCGTACAGGACCTGCAACATGCGGTCGTGCACTATCCTGCTGAAATGTAGGGTTTCGCAGGGATCGAATTAAGGATAGAGCCAAGGGTCGTAACACATCTGAAATGTAACGCCCACTGTTCAAAGCGCCGTCAATGCGAACAAGAGGTGACCGAGACGTGTAACCAATGGCACCCCATACCATCACGCCGGGTGATACGCTAGTGTGGCAATGACGAATACACGCTTCCAGTGTGTATTAGCCCGATGACGCCAAACTCGGATGCGACCATCATGATGCTGTAAACAGAACCTGGATTCATCCGAATAAATGACGTTTGGCCATTCGTGCACCCAGGTTCGTCGTTGAGTGCACCATCGCAGGCGCTCCAGTCTATGATGCAGCGTTGAGGGTAACCGCAGCCATGGTCACCGAACTGACAGTCCATGCTGCTGCAAACGTCGTCGAACTGTTCGTGCAGATGGTTGTTGTCTTGCAAACGTCCCCATCTGTTGACTCAGGGATCGAGACGTGGCTGTCCGATCCGTTACAGCCATGCGGATAAGATGCCTGTTATGTCGACAGCTAGTGATACGAGGCCGTTGGGATCCAGCACGGCGTTCCGTATTACCCTCCTGGATCCACCGAGTCCATATTCTGCTAACAGTCATTGGATCTCGAACAACGCGAGCAGCAATGTCGCGAAGCGATAAACCGCAATCGCGATAGGCTACAATACGACCTTTAACAAAGTCGGAAACGTGATGGTACGCATTTCTCCTCCTTACACGAGGAATCACAACAACGTTTCACCAGGTAACGCCGGTCAACTGCTGTTCGTGTACGAGAAATCGGTTGGAAACTTTCCTCATGTCAGCACGTTATAGGTGTCGCCACCGGCGCCAACGTTGTGTGAATGCTCTGAAAAGCTAATCATTTGCATATCACAGCATCTTTCTCCTTTCGGTTAAATTTCGCGTCTGTAGCACGACATCTTCGTGGTGTAGCAGTTTTAATGGTTAGTAGTGTATTTCCCTTCCCCACTACATGAACTGTGCTGTACTGTCCTCAAAGTGAGTTACGAACGTGAAGGCACCATGAACAGAGGTTGCTGACATGCGCTTCATGTATGGCAAAGCGATTGGCAGTGACCTTGAGGCTGCACAGTTGTATGAAGAAGCTTTTCCTCGCCGCACACATCCCGACAGGGGTACATTCAGCCGGTTACATCAGCGCCTGAGCCAGACCCGAAGTTTCGCACATCATATACGAGCAGGTCGACCCGGATCAGTAACACCCGGTGTTGAGGGAAGCGTGTTGCATTGTATACGAACAACCGAGTACTTCAACAAGGATTGGTGCCTAAGAGTGCGTCCCGAGTGATAGCAGTGTGTGGCGGACTTTATATCGGTACTCTATCCATTATCATCTCCAGCGACTGCAAGCCAACAACAATGCAGGTTTCCCTCCTAGCATAATTTCTGCCGTTGGGTGCAACAACAGTGTACCCCGAATCCCCTGTTTGTTAGCGGTATTCTGTTCACAGATGAGGCTGGATTTACCCCTGACGATATTTCTAACTACCATAGCTGTCACATTTGGGTCTACGTCAGTCTTAATGCAACACATGTATCACGACATCAGCAGCGCTATTCGTTGAACGTGTCGGCAGGACTGCTCGGGGACCCTACAATTGGACCAGACCTTCTACCACAGAGACTAACCGGTTTCTGCAGACAGTACTTCCAGCTGGATATGATGATGCCTCACTGAAGCAATGTCTGGACATGTGGTTCACGCATGATCGTGCTCCAGCACATTTTCATTTACAAGTGCACCGGCTTGTAACTCGGACGTATGGTCAAAACTGCATAGGTAGACGAGGTGTCCGGATTTATATCCTATGTATTTCTGTGTGGGGACATGTCAAAATGTTCAAATGTGTGTGAAATCTTATGGGACCTAACTGCTAAGGTCATCAGTCCCTAAGCCTACACACTCCTTAAACTAAATTATCCTAAGGACAGACACACACACCCATGCCCGAGGGAGGACTCGAACCTCTGCTGGGATCAGCCACACAGTCCATGACTAAAGCGCCTTAGACCGCTCGGGGTCATCTCAAAAGCCTGGTCTACTCTACCTACGTCAACTCCCTTGATGAATTACGCTTGTGGATTGAAGCAGCCTTCCAGCATGTCCGAATTCCTTCGGACTGCTTGAGAGAATTAGTAACTCACTTCAGTGACGACTTGGAGTTGCACTCAAACCTATGGACAACATTTCGAACACCTAATTTATTGTTTAGAGATGCCTTGTGTTTCTAGACACTGGTGAACCGCAACAGAAAATGCGTTGTATCTCGACAACGGTTGATTTGTTGACCAATTTTTATTGGAGCTTTTCAGCTACTTTTGGCCTATACTTTCCATGTGTGAATTATTGACCATCAGTTCTGAAACAGCCTGCATAGTTGTATATGAAACTTTTGGCTTCGGACACTGACAGCATTATTTGCCCCTTATACTCAGAAGTTATACAATAAACCCGCCAGGTAAGCCGAGCGCGCTAACGCGCTGCTTCCTGGACTCGGGCAGGCGCGCCAGCCCCGGATCGAATCCGGCCAGCGGATTAACGACGAGGGCCGGTGTGGCGACCAGCCTGGATGTGGTTTTTAGGCGGTTTTCCACATCCCCCTAGGTGAATACTGGGCTGGTCCCCACGTCCCGCCTCAGTTACACGGCTCGCAGACATCTGACCATTTTCGCACTATTCCATGGATTACACTAGTCGCAGACAGTTGGGGTACACTAATTCCTTCCTGGGGGATACGGGGTGGCGGCAGGAAGAGCATCCAGCCACCCCTTCAACTAACAATGCCACTTCCGATTAACAAAGCCGACCCTGCGTGTCTGTGGGAAAAACGACAAAAGAAAAAGAAAGAACAGAAAGACTCACAAGTTATATGATACGACATTTCTATAAGCAGAGGAAATCAAACGACGTTCGAATATAACCGAATGGAGTAGAAAATGTATGCACCATTTCTTACAGCAAGTTGAACAAAATAAAACTGACTCATGCACAAGTGCATGAGACGTACCGGAAAGGATTAATGGGGGATACTATATGTAGACAAAGAAGAGTAACACACCTGTTGAATTATCCCATAAATGCCTACTTACTTTAAGTGATGAGACTAGAAATATACAGCCCCTATGCACCCACCCAAACGGGGTCATGAAGACAAGGTTAGACTAATTACAGTGCGCATTCAGAGGTTTCACAATCATTCTTCCCACACTCCACACATGAATGGAATACGGTGAAGTTGGGGAGCCAGCACATTAACTGGAACTCGCCACTGTTTTCCTGAATCACTCCATCGGACTTCTGGCCTTGTGACATGGCGCATTATCTTGTTGAAAAATGCTACTGACGTCGGGAACTATGATCGTCATGAAGTGGTGTACGATACTCTGTGGCCGTCGTTGTGCCTTGCAGGAGCTCCATTGGTCCAATGGATGCCCAAGTGGGTGTTCCCCAGAGCATAATGAAGCCGCCGGCAGCTTGGCTCCGTCCTGCCGTACAGGCGTCAAGAAGCTGTTCCCCTGGAATACGACGAATACCCGCACTCCCTTCGGCGTGATGAAGAAAGTATCGGGTTTTATCAGACCACACAACGCTCTGCCACTGCCCCAACGTCCAGTGTTGGTGGTCACGCGCCCATTTAAGCCTTAGTTACCGATGTTGCGGTGTTAACATAGGCACACACATCGGTCGTCGGCTGTGTTCGGATGCACTGTGTGTTCACACTTGTACTCTGCGCAGCATTAAAGTCTGATCTTATTTCCGCCACAGTTCGCTGCCTGTCCTGTTTTACCAGCCTGCCCAGCCAAGACGTCCGAAATCTATAATGAAGGGTGGCTGCCCAACCCCACAACATCTGTACGTGGTTTCACCTTGGTTTCGCCATGTGTTGAAGACAATTACCACAGCATTCCTCGAACACCCGACAAATCTTACAGTTTCCGAAAAGCTCGTGTCGAGCCTCGAGGCCATCAGTATCTGCTCTCTGTCGAACTCAGATCGCACGCCTTCTCCCATCTACATACGGACAGCAAGCGCACTCATACTACATGCACTGTGCATGTGTCTGACTAAACTGCGCGTCATTTACGAGGGCGGCCGAGTTTAGGTTCGTTCTGCACAACTGACGTCACAAAACACAGTCAGCCAATGAACAGAAAACGACGTTGCCAGAGCTCGACTGCAGTGCAGAGCACGGACGAGTGTCTTCAGTTTTAGAAACGTTCAGTCATAAATAAAGTAATAGAACAAAAGCAATGTCTTGATAGCAGACATTCTTTTATAGAAAGTTTGGAAAAAGCATTGTTTGTACCAATTGCTCCATATTCTATTAATTAATTAATTAAACCAAACAAGCAATAAGCCTCCTAATTCAGGCGATAGGAAGGAAAGGTGTTTGTGTCATTCTCACTAAGCGCTTTTTCGCAATAAAGAACAGCGGTAATTGTTTATTTCCTATTGTATTTCGACGAAACGTGAGTAATTCATGGTCATACCAGTATCTTTTAAAGTCATCCAGGAGGTCTATCGAACTACGAGCTGCGTTAGCGTAATGGTTAAAGTGTACGCCGGCACGGTAGCTGAGCGTGTTCGGTCAGATGGTTACGTGCCCTCTGTAATATAAAAAACTGAGTTAACCGATCAACAACGAACTTAAATGGTTGTCTTACGACGTCCGCCCCGAGCAGATGCAACGAACAAAACGCAAACAAAGCGGGAAAAAAAGTGTTTGGCTGCTAAGCGAAAGATTCTGAGTTCAAACCTTGTTCTGTGCTTGATATTTCCTTCATTTAAAAACAATATCGGAGTATCTTACTTCATGAATTTTATTCGTTTGAATGTAATTTTTTGAAATTTCTAGTGGCAACTAAAATCTATCATACGGAAAGTATACGCTATGGACTTTTACCTCTGCAAACTCTTCAAAATTTCGTACAATGGTTTACTATAAGTCATTTACGGCGGGAAGGTATCAGTCAAGAAGACGTGTAAAAATCAGATTTTACGGCCAAATAGTTTTTGTGAAATCGAATGATAAAGTGTGTCAAAGCAGTCGAAACACCATGTGTGTGCACAGGCGAGCAATGCAGTGATGACAAAATCGCGCACAGCGCGGAAAGCGGGGAGCACGTCTATGTGGCAGCGAAAGCGTTAATGCGGCTGTGGTGGCTTTGCTTGATAAACTGCGCGCTCCCCCCTCAACGTAAGTTTGCGAACTATACTATGGCGCTGCTTCTCTTTGCGCGTGCAACTGGCAACGCAGCAACCTCCCGCGTCTGGGCGGGCATGCGCGAACCGCCAAGATAAAAGAATTGAACTATAGCATTCGTTACTCGCCAGGTGACGCTGCTATAGCTAGGATGGGTTGACATCGATAGTCGGTCGATGGTCATAATATTCTGCCTGATCAGTGTAGATGAAAGAAAATGCAATTTTCGCGATAAATTCGTGCCACTGTACGAAGCAAAGAGAATTAGCTGAAAACCAGTGACGGCAACATACGTCATCCGACGAAATTGTATCTGTTTGTAGAGTGGTGTCATTATTATCTTCCTCTTGCCGGTCAGATGGCGGTAGAGAGCTCTGGGTGTTATTCGTTCTATCACAACGAAGGACCACCGCGTCACACAGACTTGCCCCTGAATTACACAGTACAGCCCAGGTACGCCGCAGAGGGTCAATTAGTTGTGACAAAAAGCTGGTCAGCGCGGCCGGGATAATTCGCCGGAGGGCAGTAATATCGCCGGCAGCTATTAGGGCGTAACTAGTCGCCGCCGCGGATGACGCATTGGCCCGCCCGGATCGGAATTAGGGACGCCAGTTTGGTGACAGATGTCAGGCCGACTCGCGGAAACAAACGGCTGCGACCCGACTGCAGCGCGATAGCGGGCGCTGCAGATAACTCGTCACATCACAGCACGCCGCGGCAAACACGCGGTCGACGCCAGATAACGCCTGCCCACGATCGGCGCGCCGTCTGGTAGTACCGTGCGGCGACAGCAGTAGCAGGAGTCTGGGTCACACCTATCTGTCTCGCCATCTACAACACTACGCTCCGTAAATTATTCGTACTGCTTATTGAGGTTCCCACAAATTACAGTAAAATTCCCGGAAACGACAACTACTTCGGCGGAAATTAAAATGACCGGTGCGCAGTAGTTACGACGAAAAACAAAAATAGGTCCTATTAGCTGAGAGGTCGGTTTTGCCCAGGTATGCATTTATTCCAATATTCTATTAGTCCCTCTTCCCCTTCCCCACCTCTCTGTCCATCTTCTCCTTCACCCCCCTCTCTGCCCCATCTCCTCTACCTGCTCTCTCTGTCCTACTCTTCCAACCCCATTTCTCAGTCTATTTCTTCCTATCCTTATCTCTGTCCATCTCGACCTCCCCCTCTCTCTGTCAAGCTGCTGCTCACACTCCTGTCCTTCAATTCTTTCCCCCTCTGCCAGTCTTCTCCCCCTCCCTCTATTAATCTCCTTCTCTCTTTCTGTCTATTCTCCTCCTCCCCCTCCTCCTGTGCATCTGCTGAGCGGAGTAGCCGAGCGATCTGAGACGCCTTGTCACGGTCCGCACAGCTACCCCCCCCCCCTTCCCCCGTCATAGGATCTAGTGATCGAGTCCTCCCTCAGGCATTGGTGTGTTGGTGTATGTGTCGTCCTTAGCTAAGTTAGTTTAAGTTAGATTAAACAGTATGTAAGTTTAGGGACCGATGTCCTCAGCAGTTTGGTCCCATAAGTCATTGCCACAAATTTCCAAATTTCATGTGCATCTGCTCCTATTTCCTTTCTCTGTCCATCTCCACTTTTGCATCCATGTCCCCTTCTTCCCTTTCTCAGTCCAATTCCTCCCCATCTCTCTGCCTATCTCTTCTTCCCCCTCTCCCTCTCTATCTCCTCCTCTTTACTTTCTCCGTTCATCTCCTTCTCTCCACACTCTATTCATCTCATCCTCTCCCCCCTCTCTTTCCATCTCCTCCTTTTTGCGTTATCTTCCTATTTCCTCCTCACCCTGCGTGTGTTGGTCTCATCCTCCCCTCTTCCTGCCTATCTCTTTCTTCCCTGTCTTTCTCCATTCTCCCTCTTTCCTTTCTCTGCCCTACTCTCTCCTCTCTTGCCCATTTCCCCCTCTCTCTGTCTCCTCCTGTCTCCTCCTTTTCCCTATTTCCCTCTATCTCATCCTTCGCCCTCGCTGCCTATCCATTTCCTCATCCCTCCTTCATCCTAGGCTAGAAGGGGAAGCCTAGGGTTCTTACCCCCTCAGTATTTCTTCCCCAATCGTATCTGATATGAGTACCAGATGTTCTTGAAATCATTTATGGCCAATTCCACCCTGCAGTTTCATTGCCAAGTATCAATGTTGATGCCACCGTACCCCCTGAACTATGCGCTGCACAATAATATAATTTTTGCAGGTATACTCAATGATATATATGGCTACTATTTGCGAAATTTGTTGTGAATATACTTAGTAGTAAAGAGGTGGTAAATTAAAACATCAGACGTGATGAAGCAGCTTGTCACGTATCTCAGTCTTTATGACGTCACATCTTGCGAAATATGTGCCGCACAATGATATACTTTTCTTGGTACATTCATTGACATGTACATTGGACGCGCTTGTGAAATGTGTTGTGAGTAGAGTTTGTAGTAAAGAAGTAATAAATTAAAACGTCATATTTTGCAAAAACAGACATAATTTCTTATGGTATAACAGCAATCAGTGATTTTATAATGTTACTTAAAATCCGTCTTGATTGCAAATTTTTTATTCATATGACCGGTTCATTCAGAACCATCTTCAGATCTGATATTTCAGTTACAGGAGTAACCCGTCCAAATCCAGCAACTTTCACATGCTACGTCACGAATTTGTGACGGATTTTAAGTAAGATTATAAAACGTCATACATGACGTTGCAGTTTTTCATGCATCTCCGTATTTCTTAGTTCGGTGCTTCTTACCCCACAGCTATTCTTGCCAGACAGAAGGTGACATGTGTGTCAAGTTTGGCTGAAATCAGGCCAGCGACTTAGGAGGAGATGTGGAGCATATACACACCGTTATATACGTACATCCATTTTTAAAATACGTATGGATTCGCGTACAGGTGCTATTTATCAGATACCCGGGTTGTGCGCCCGTTTGAAATTGAGATATCCGACTTCTGTATCGCACATTTTCCTTCCCAATTAACCACACCCTTGAGGATCGGCCACCAAACGTTCTATGACGTGGTCGGTGTGGTTAAAAACGTGTACACGGAATAATGTAACATTGACGACGAATTTGTTTTTGCTAGGTCTTCTTGCATGGGATCATTTTTTTGTTTTCTTCTACGGCAGAAATTTGTTTGCTGCGGCTCTGATGCATTACAACCTGCTTATTTCACCTTGTCCAAATTGGATCATTTCCTGTTGTACAAATACCTTCTCGTCCACTGCTTTCTTATTTCGTCTAATTTTCTTCTAGTTCATGTTATTCATTTTACGGTAAGCGGTTGTTTGTACCTGACTAATGGCTTCGACTAACTGAAATAAGTTGAAATGTGAATAAACTAACATACAGTCCAGCTTCGAATGAAAACTTTCGGACGCATTCATCGTACGTGTCCGTGAAGAGCAGAATGCTGCCCGTAATAATGGTGGAAAATGGTTCAAATGGCTCTGAGCACTATGGGACTTAACATCTATGATCATCAGTCCCCTAGAACTTAGAACTACTTAAACCTAACTAACCTAAGGACATCACACAACACCCAGTCATCACGAGGCAGCGGAAATCCCTGACCTCGCCGGGAATCGAACCCTAGAACCCGGGCGCGGGAAGCGAGAACGCTACCCCACGACCACGAGCTGCGGACAATAATGGTGTAATTTTACATTCGAGCTTGATGTTTGGTTCTAACACCTAATCTGGAAACTCACGTGCAAGTTGACTGTGTTGTTCAATGGCCATAATATTGCCTACGAACCAATCGTCTGCCTCGCCAGTGAGACAAAAGGAATTCCTAAATAGTCTTTAGGAAGTATGAAATGTCACTGTAGCCAGTACATTTCTTTACGTGGGCGGAAGGGGGTATTTTTTGAAACCAAGTCTGGCCTGAATGGAAAAGACATCTTTTCAGAGATGTATTTGTTCAAGTAGCGAGAGCAGCCACATCAAAGTCAGAAAAAAAGACATGGGAAATGATCATTTAGATGTTAAAAGGCCTCATCGTACGTATCAACAGGCTTTGTTGTAACTGTGACAAACACTATATCGGTCTAACAGGCCGCTCTTTTAAATTAAGATTTAAAGAACACTCGCAGCCACGAAACAAAACGGCTTTGGGACAGCATTTATCTGATACTGGTCATTCCATAGGAAGCGTTGGGAATTGTATGCGTATTCTTCACAGAATGGAAAAAGGCCTTGCTCTCAATTTGTTAGAGGAGCATGAAATTCATAAAGCAAAAAACAGAAAACCAACTAAACTGCTTAACTAGTAAAATGACTTTGTGCCCAATGTCTACTTTACTTTTTTCCTTTTTTATCTCATTTCCATCGTTATAGTTTGCTCTATGTATTCGGGGCGGACATCCTATGACGTCCGTTCGAGTTCTTCGTTAATCCATGCACTCAGTCTTTTTTATAGCAGAGAGCAACTAACCCTCTGACCGAGCATGCTGAGCCACCGTGCCGGCGTATTTGACAATGTTTTACTCTAGTCACTGCACGCCTCTGTTATATATAGGGTGTTGAGAAGTTCACCGTGTTGAGTTCATCACATATTTACTTCGTTTTCATACGTTTTACGCATGACTCTAGTATGTTCTTGTTCCTTCTCTATTCATTTCATAGACTGCAATAATCAGATAATGTGGATCATCCACTGTTACGGAATTTTATCATTCTTTTCTTGCAACGGAGTGCCGCATGGTACGAGGGGCCCTCTGCCATTCAAGTTCCTCCAACCACTTCCCACCTGTGCGTAATTCTGGCGTTAGCGCTAACAGAGGGCACTGATTATGCGCAGCACTATGTTTTCTTTCATTTGTGGCTCCTTTAGCGATTTGTCTTATGGTTGTTTAATATTACCACGTGCTCTGTCAACAGTGATTAATATTTACGTCATTATCTAGAATATTGGCTCTTGAACACACGTCAACCACTGTTCTTCCTCTTTTAACAACATTACTTTTGTCGTGTTCTTCTTTTTATTGCTTCTTATTACTGTAATGTCTTTTATACGTTTTTAAGCTTATTACAGACTTCAACTCTTGTATCCCCCTTTATTTCCGCTGTTTCAATTAATTATCGAAAACTAGTGTATGCCGACATTAGTGACATCTGGTGAACTTACAACACAAACATCTTGTGGCTACTGTACGGCAGCTTGTTTTAAACAGTAGTACTACTGACAACATGACTCGTGCATGTGATGTTATTTATATGTATTTGACGATGCTGGTGCTGATTTCGCAGTTAACATTTGACGACGCCATTGTGGCTGCAGTACAGTATGACTTTGTTTTTACGAAGCAGGTATGCCTCTTCTTATTTAGAGGGCACAAATGTAAATTTTGTCAGTACCAATTTTTATTATGGTCTACGTATTGTTCTTAAGCTGTATACAGTTTGCGAGTGTATTTATGTTCTTCCCATTTTTGCTGCAGATCTGATGATGTCATTAAAGACCGAAACCAGTAATCCGTTAACAAAAAGTTTGTGACCACAGACGTAAATTAAAGGAAACATAAACATACTATTGTTTCTATGAACAGATGGAGACAGTCGTAAATCACACAAACCAACAAGTGCAGTAACCTTACAGTGTAAAGCGTCCAGTTTCAATAGACGTAAGAAGTGTGCCAAAGCAAGTAATGGCGGATCTCCTACTTGAAGTGGTGCTTTTCACCTTGCTCGCGGTTACTCTTTCGGCTCGTTACAATAATGGAACGCTGGTGATTACCACAAACGCGAAAATTGAGCCGCGTCAGGATTAATTGCCCACTGCTAGAGTGTAAGTGATGCGCGAGGGAAGTCGGAGAGACTACCATATTTTATGATAATGAATTCCATTAAACGGCTGTTGTCGGTGGGCCGGCAACTTTGCGGCAAGTTGTGAATCACTGTGCCGAGCCCCGCCTAGCAGCCTGCGAGAGGCAGCCAGATGCTCTCACAGCTGCTGCCCGCCGCGCCACCGGGTTAACTGGGGCAGGCTAGTGCGACCTGCGTCAACTGGATACACCGAGGCGAGGCGCATCGCGTCTCAAACAAGTGCAGTAGCGTGGAACAAGTCTATGTGAGCCGCGTCGCC
Organism: Schistocerca americana; assembly: GCF_021461395.2. Lineage (NCBI taxonomy): Eukaryota > Metazoa > Arthropoda > Insecta > Orthoptera > Acrididae > Schistocerca > Schistocerca americana. The sequence continues at coordinate 174,056,164 of NC_060122.1, read as the reverse complement.
CTGCTGGTCGAATGGTGCCGCAGTATTGGTACGGAGGAATGGGGCTGCACGGGAACTGCATGTGCACTCCCTTCTAAACCCGGTTCGCCGAAACGAGATACAGCCTGTAACACATCAAGTCGCGTGACGACAACGCTGCCATCGAGGTGTGAACAATACAGGGAGCGTTCGCTCAGTGCGGCCGCGTCCGTTGCGACTATACATCTACGTGATTACTCTGCTATTCACAATAAAGTTCCTGGAAGAAGTTTCAATGAACCACCTTCAAGCTGTCTACCGTTCCACTCCCGAACGGCCGCGGGAAAAACGAGCACTTAATTTTTTCTGTGTGAGCCCTGATTTCTCCCTATGCAGGTGGGTGCCAACGGAATGTTTTCGCAATCGGAGGAGAAAACTGGTGATTCAGATTTCATGAGAAGATCCCGTCGCAACGAAAAACGCCTTTGTTTTATCATTGCCACTCCAATTCACGTATCATATCTGTGGCACTATCTCCCCTATTTCGCGATAGTTCAAAACGAGCTGCCAATCTTTGTACTTTTTCGATGTCATCCATCAGTCCCATCTGATGCGGACCCCACACCGCACACCAATACTCTAGAAAAGGGCGGACAAGCGTGGTGTAAGCAGTCTCTTTAGTAGACCTGTTGCGCCTTTTAAGTGTTCTGCCAATGAATCGCAGTCTTTGATTAGCTCTACCCGCAACATTATCTATGTGATCGTTCCAATTTAGGGTATTTGAAATTGGAAACCCTAAGTATTTAGTTGAATTTCAGCCTTCAGATTTGTGTGACTTACCGCGTAATCGACATTTAGATGATCTCTTTTAGTACTCGTGTGAATAACTTCACATTTTTCTTTATTTAGGGTCAATTGCCACTTTTCGCACCATACAGATATCTTATCTAAATCATTTTGCAATTCGTTTTGGTTATCTGATGACTTTAAAGACGGTAAATGACAGCATTATCTGCAAACAATCTAAAACGGCTACTCAAATTGTCTCCTATGTCGTTAATGTAGGTCAGGAACAATAGAGGGCCTATAACACCTCCTTGGGGAACGCCGGATATTATTCCTGTTTTACTCGATGACTTTCCTTCTATTACTCTGAACTGTGACCTTTCTGACAGGAAATCACGACTACAATACCTATCGTATCTACAACTAACTTGCTGTGTTTTACCTGCCCCGTTTTAGACGGACGCCCTTTCTGTGGTCCCCTGAGGCCCTCTAACCTAAGAAACCACCCAGTCCCTTCCACACAGCCCCCGCTACCCGTGTAGCCGCTTCCTGTGTGTAGTGGACTCCTGACCTATTAAGCGGAACCTGGAAACCCACCACCCGATGTCGCATTTCAAGGAATCTGGAGCCTACACGGTCACAGAACCGCCTGAGCCTCTGATTCTCACTCGGCTCTGCACCAAAGAACCACAGTCGGTTCCATCGACGATGCTGCACATGGTGAGCTCCACCTTAATCTCGCAAGCAAGAATGGCAGTCTTTACCATTTGCACTAACCGCCCAAAACCAGAGAGAATCTCCTCCAAGCCAAAGCGGCATACGTCACTGGTACCGACATGGGCCCCACCTGCAGTTGGCTGCACCCTGTACTCTTCATGGCATCCGGAAGTAGCCTTTCCACATACGGAATGAATCCCCCCCCCTCTCGGTGTGCACACGGAGTGCACACTCCCCTTCCCCTCCTTGGCAGCCAGGTTCCTAAGGGGCTCCATAGCTAGCAAGACCCACATATGAGACCTTAACTTCTCCCGGCGAATTGAATGTTCAAATAATTTACGGGTTTGCTGTCGGGTGACGTCGTCGGCCACCGCCGATATTTCGGCAGGAGCACACCCTTCCATCATTCTCAAGGCACAACTGCAAGGAAGAAGCAATGTGCAAGGGAATTTAATACCTCGGTTCACAGAGGAGAAACAAGGAAAATACCACACACAGAACAAGTAACCGCAGAGTCAACACACAACCAAAGAAACCAACATGAGAAATATCGATAGTGGCTATTACTCAACAGGTGAGGTAGCACACATTCCGTCCCTCTGTTTTTTGATGAGAGACAGAGCCGGATTCTAAGCATTTAAACAAAATCCACCATCTCTGTTTATAAGGTTGCTTGATAGTTTGATTTCAACAGCTTCCTTAATGACACTGTCCCAATAGCTGGACGTGCAAGCCAGAATTACCGTGTTGTTGTATTCCATAGGATGACCGGTGTCAAGGCAATGTTCTGCAATAGCGGATAATCTCGGCTGTTGTAAGCGTGTGTGACGCTTATGTTCAAGACACCGGTCTTCCACAGTCCTGATTGTCTGACGCAAACCAATATCATCTTTTACGGACGCCAACAGGGCCTTAATCTTAGAAGGTGGTCGAAAAACAAATTTAACATCATGTTGTTGTTGTTGTTGTGGTCTTCAGTCCTGAGACTGGTTTGATGCAGCTCTCCATGCTACTCTATCCTGTGCAAGCTTCTTCATCTCCCAGTACCTGCTGCAACCTACATCCTTCTGAATCTGCTTAGTGTATTCATCTCTTGGTCTCCCTCTACGATTTTTACCCTCCACGCTGCCCTCCAATACTAAATTGGTGATCCCTTGATGCCTCAGAACATGTCCTACCAACCGATCCCTTCTTCTGGTCAAGTTGTGCCACAAACTTCTCTCCTCCCCAATCCTATTCAATACTTCCGCATTAGTTATGTGATCTACCCATCTAATCTTCAGCATTCTTCTGTAGCACCACATTTTTAAAGCTTCTATTCTCTTCTGGTCCAAAATATTTATCGTCCGTGTTTCACTTCCATACATGGCTACACTCCACACAAATACTCTCAGAAATGACTTCCTGACACTTAAATCTATACTCGATGTTAACAGTTTTCTCTTCTTCAGAAACGCTTTCCTTGCCATTGCCAGTCTACATTTTATATCCTCTCTACTTCGACCATCATCAGTTATTTTGCTCCCCAAATAGCAAAACTCCTTTACTACTTTAAGTGTCTCATTTCCTAATCTAATTCCCTCAGCATCACCCGACTTAATTTGACTACATTCCATTATCATCGTTTTGCTTTTGTTGATGTTCACCTTATATCCTCCTTCCAAGACACTGTCCATTCCATTAACTGCTCTTCCAAGTCCTTTGCTGTCTCTGACAGAATTACAATGTCATCGGCGAACCTCAAAGTATTTATTTCTTCTCCATGGATTTTAATACCTACTCCGAATTTTTCTTTTGTTTCCTTTACTGCTTGCTCACTATACAGATTGAATAACATCGGGGAGAGGCTACAACCCTTTCTTACTCCCTTCCCAACCACTGCTTCCCTTTCATGTCCCTCGACTCTTATAACTGCCATCTTGTTTCTGTACAAATTTAAATAGCCTTTCGCTCCCTGTATTTTACCCCTGTCACCTTCAGAATTTGGAAGAGAGTATTCCAGCCAACATTGTCAAAAGCTTTCTCTAAGTCTACAAATGCTAGAAACGTAGGTTTGCCTTTCCTTAATCTTTCTTCTAAGATAAGTCGTAAGGTCAGATTGCCTCAAGTGTTCCAGTATTTCTATGGAATCCAAACTGATCTTCCCCGAGGTCGGCTTCTACTAGTTTTTCCATTCGTCTGTAAAGAATTCGTCTTAGTATTTTTCAGCTGTGGCTTATTAAACTGATAGTTCGGTAATTTTCACATCTGTCAACACCTGCTTTCTTTGGGATCGGAATTATTATATTCTTCTTGAAGTCTGAGGGTATTTCGCCTGTTTCATACATCTTGCTCACCAGGTGGTAGAGTTTTGTCAGGACTGGCTCTCCCAAGGCCGTCAGTAGTTCCAATGGAATGTTGTCTACTCCGGGGGCCTTGTTTCGACTCAGGTCTTTCAGTGCTCTGTCAAACTTCACGCAGTATCGTATCTCCCATTTCAACTTCATCTACATCCTCTTTCATTTCCATAATATTGTCCTCAAGTACATCGCCCTGTATAGACCCTCTATATACTCCTTCCACCTTTCTACTTTCCCTTCTTTGCTTAAAACTGAGTTTCCATCTGAGCTCTTGATGTTCATACAAGTGGTTCTCTTATCTCCAAAGGTATCTTTAATTTACCTGTAGGCAGTATCTATCTTACCCCTAGTGAGATAAGCCTCTACATCCTTACATTTATCCTCTAGCCATCCCTGCTTAGCCATTTTGCACTTCCTTTCACATCATATTTCTGCAAAATACAGCCAATCCTGTTGGAAATGCTTCCTGCGTAAGGCAAAAAGGCCGTAGACTTAGGTGCCAGTTCGTTGCTATCGTCACTCACCCGTTGCACAGAAGGCTGATAGCGCAACGCACGTTTGAACTGCCTCTCACTATAACCATTCAGACGAAAGGTGACTTCTAGATGTGATGGCTCAGCTGCCAAACTTTCAGGGTCTGAGATCACATGGGCCCTGTGTACCAAGGTACGATGTACCCCTTCACGCTGAGCTGGATGGTGACAACTGTCAGCTCGCAGATACAAGTCAGTGTGAGTAGGCTTCCTATAAACAGAATGTCCCAACGTACCATCAGTCTTCCTTGTGACCAACACATCAAGGAAGGGAAGGCATCCATTCTTTTCCACCTCCATAGTGAACTGAATATTCGGGTGGATTGAATTCAGTTGTTCCAAAAACCGCTTTAAATTCTCACTACCATGAGGCCAAACAACAAAAGTATCGTCTACATATTTGGAAAAACAAGCAGGTTTCAAGGTCTCTGGCTCCAAAGCACGTTCCTCAAAGTCCTCCATAAAAATTGGCCACAATAGGTGACAACGGGTTTCCCATTGCAACTCCATCAGTCTGTTCGTAGTACTGACCATTGAATAAAAAGTAAGTGGAAGTCAGCACACGTCGAAACAAATTTGTTAACTGGACACCAAAGTTAACCTCAATTAGCTGCAACGAATCAGAGGAACGCGAGTGAAAAGAGAAACCACATCAAAACTGAGAGTCATTCAAACGCAGTCCCTGCAATCGACATAAGAAATCCGCAGAGTTCTTAATGTGGTGTTCACATCTACCAACTAGTGGGCTCAACAGACTAGCAAGATGTTTAGCCTAAATTTGACTCGATTTTGTAACCATAGAAACAACATCACATGCCCGCTAAATGACTGTGTGGTCGAAGTTGACAAATAGCGGAAGAGCAAAAATTTCATACAAATTTCAGATGGACATTGACATATTTTAATAAAAAATTGCCAAAGTTCGAATCTGTCATTGGTGTGACGTCACACAGTACGTCTTGGCGGATCGAAGCTGGCGGCTGCTGTCAGTGGCTATCGAGATGTAGATGCAGGAAGCTCGTAACTGGTGTGGACCACAGGCTGTGCGACACGGCACTGAGGACGGTGGATGGGCACGTTTCGCCGACATCTCTGGAGCACCTGGCACCCACGTGTCGCAGAGCCGCTGATGACGGCTGGCAGCTGGCAGCTGGCAGGAGCCCTGCCAGGAGCGGTGGCCCGCCCGCTCCGTATGCCGCCCCCACCGCCCCCGCCGGCCCCAGCCCTCTTTTTTCCGCTGGCTCCGCCCCCTCAGCTGCACCCCTCCCCCACTCGCTCTTGCCCCCACAGCCTCCTCGACCGCTCCAGTTCCGGGGCTCAATTTTTTAGGAGCAGCGGAACGGATGGCTGCGGCGCCGGCTGCGGGGGCGGCGGTGGGGGCGGCGGCTAGACCCTGCCCGGCTGATAGGAGTCCGGATCGGCTTTAACGGCCGCCTCGCCGCCATTACGCGCGCCGCTCGCTGAATTAACAATGCATCCCGGGGCGCCCAGCCGCCAGGAAGGCAGGCACCCATGACTCCCGGCACAGGGGCGCCTGCCTTCCCTGGCACCTACTCGCGTTCTGAGCCAGCGGTTTCCTACCTGTATGCAGTTACTCCATGGGGTGTAAAAGAAGAAACTATTCATAGAGCTAAGATCATTAGAAAACAGAGACAAGTGGTCCGATGTGTTTCTAAAACTATTATAAAAACTTGCTTATTATTCTTTCAATTTTGTTGTTCGACATAACACATTACTTCAGAACTGACTACTTGTTTGTTAGACAACCATCTTCAGATCTGTAAAAATAAAAATAAACAGAAACTGGTTGGATTAACATGAATTGTACATGTAGGGTTGGCAGAAGAGCCAACACCGTGTTACTAGAGGAGACCGAAATGAATGCGTTTTAGCTCACGCAGGCTTGCGTGAGAAGGTAAGAACTATACCTACGTGAGTTCTAGAACATGACAAGGAATTAGAATTCAGAAAGCGGACATAACTAGTTTGATACTTAACTTTAATCCATTAATGATGAACGTCGCTCTTGACGGGACATGAGTCACAATATTAATTGTTCAGAAGACATAGTAACTGAATATGGCGCCTTGCTTGGTCGTAGCAAATGACGTAGTGGAAGGCTATGCTAAACTGTCGTCTCGGAAAATGAGAGCTTATGTAGACAGTGAACCATCGCTAGCAAAGTCCGCTGTACATCTGGGGCGAGTGCTAGGGAGTCTCTCTAGAAGAGACCCGCCGTGTGGCGGCGCTCTGTCTGCAATCACTGATAGTGGCGACACGCGGGTCCGACGTATACTAACGGACCGCGGCCGGTTTAAAGGCTACCACCTAGCAAGTGTGGTGTCTGGCGGTGACACCACAGCACAATCCTGAAGAACCTCTACTGCTAGTGGTACTACTTAATATTTACTGCTCTGAAATAATGTTAACTTCAAACGCGAATCTTAGGTTAGGCTCTATCGTGACTAGTATTCATGTCGAATGAAACAACAGGTTTACTCCAGGAAAGAGAGAAGGCTAGCATCGGTCGTAATGTCATCTGTCTTTTTTATTTCATTGCAGATCTAGATTTCAACTGACAGTGCAGCAATCATTGGTGCGTTATGAGTAATGATGTAGGCTCAACGTAATTATAACGACACATACTCCAAGAGTGGGACTAATGTTTGTACATGGCTTGGTTCGGTTGGAAATGTGTCGTTATAATTACGTTCGGTCTATATGAGTACTTGCTATGCACTGATGACAGCTGCACTGCGAATCGAAATCTAGATCTGCATCGCAACTGGAAAAACAGATGACATTACCGTCGGTGTTGACCTCCTTTCTGTCCTAGGTTACATCCCGGTCGTGGGGCACAATCGCTCCCATGGAATCTAACATGAACAAGTTTACTGTTCCCAGTTATTTATAGGCATAATGCGTTTCAAAGATTTAAAATTCAATTTCTCGGGCGGATTTATATGTGTTAATACGAAGTGTGTGTGTGTGTGTGTGTGTGTGTGTGTGTGTGTGTGTGTGTGTGTGTTGTGTTACGACACTGCGGTAACCTGCAGCACTGTCTAGTGTGGAAAAAAAAACACTATTACAACACGTGGATTTTTGGGGGTTTTTGACTAAAAACTGAACGTAAATATAAATGTGAGAATACAGAAATTAAAACAGAATACTTCCAGTGGTCACGGGCTCCTTTCTCTGTCGTAACACATCACATATGAACTGTCACACTCTGTGCGTAGAGATGGTGTCTGGAAACCACTGGTTGCAAAGAACACGTAGGAAAAACACACAAGTTCAAAGTACGAAAAAGTATAACAAACAAAACAGCACCATTATTGCCGAGTAAGCCTTAAAGTATTCAGGAGGTTTTTGGTTTTGTGATGAATACATAGAGTAAATATTTCAAGTCATATCCACATTCTTACTTACCAAGTTTGTATAACTTAACTTTTGTATTCGTTTATGTAATCAAGTGAAATGTTAAACTTATTAAATGAAATAACTATGTTGTCACTAGTGGCAAAATTATACTGAAATAACCATTTTGGCTGGGATTCAGAGGAAGAAAGGAGAACGAGAAGAAGACCAAAGTATGGCCGTGGGTATGTTAAACGTACATCTGTTTTGTGTTATAACCAATGGAAAATTAAAGTAATATTATACAATGATACAGGATTAACAATATGCGGATAGAGACTTATTATCAAAAACAGATAAATGTAACATCAGGTTGTTACGGAGAAAAATCTGTTGATTTTATTTGGGAGGATTTATTGAGCGTTGTGAGTTACACAAGTCAATTGCTCATTTGGAAAATATAAAAAAAAATGCAAAACACTAAATTAATTCATGGTAAATTCGAAGGGAAGAGGGGAGGGAGAGAGAGAGAGAGAGAGAGAGAGAGAGAGAGAGAGAGAGATGTTTACTGTAACCAGTGTTTACCTGACATTACATATTTCTGTTTATGTTAATAAGAGTACCTCTGTCTGAATACCTTTAAATCGATATCAGTGTATTACTTCAACATTTACTTCGCTATTCCAGGTAACATGTGTAACCTTAATAGACCCACAGCTCCAGCACATCCAAAATTTGCTCTCCTTCTCCCACTCCTTTCGTCCTTTGTCTCTGAATCACAGCCGGAATTATTATTTATGTATATTGCCACTATTGAAAACCACAATTGAAAACATAGCTATTGCCCTTGATGTTTTCATTATGTCACCTGATTACATAAACGAGTACGAAATTCATGCTGTATATAAACTTGACAGAAAAGGCTTTGTATACAATTTGAAGTATTTGCTGTAACATACTCGTATGTATTCATCAGTCAACAAAAAAATCTCCTGAATACTTCAATACTTACTCCGAACTAATTGTGTTGTTTTGTTTGCTTGATGTTCTTTGCACTTTGAAGCAGTAGGAAGATAACTTTAATTGAAAATAAAAAATTCAGTGACAGTACATTCCAGCACGTCTTCATGTGTGTGTGTGTGTGTGTGTGTGTGTGTGTGTGTGTGTGTGGTGTAGTCGTGATAACATATAAGGTAGCGTTTGAAAATGTTCAAAATCAGTAGCAATATATATATATATATATATATATATATGCATCTTTGGTGGACTATCACTGCATTGTATGTCATAGGATTTAGATGTAGGATTTGGATGTAATGATCACAAGTCCTAACCGATTAGAATTTTCAGTATTTCTGTCACGTAGGGTTACGTAGCAATAGTGGTGGCTCAGTGGAATGCGTGATTCCGCAAGACTGTTTCACATCCTGTGGATTTATGTCCTGAAATGGAGGGCAGAGAGGTAACTGGATGCAATGAGAAACATAGAGCCAACCAGTTGCACTCCAGAAGTCTATTCGAACTTCACCTATGTTTCGACACATGTAAACCTGCCTTACTCAGGAGAAGAAATAGCACTTGTCACATACTGCATGAAAAGAGAAAAGAAGTGATTGTACTCAGTCAACAATAAAATGATCCGTTTAAAAGCTATGTCATAGGCACTGGAATTGGAGCAAGTTCGTCACAAATTTGATCCTTCAGTTCCTGGTCGGTGTGTGGTGGCTCACACCGAAAGATCTGAGATTTCAAACGATCCCAATGGAAGAAACCACACGATAAAACGTCAGAGCATCTTGGAGGCCAGGAAATCAGCCCGCTGTTGGAGATGACATGACCTGAACAGATGTTCTGTAGCGCGTTAGTGGAATGACGCGAGGTATGGCTGAAACGTCCCCTTTGAACAATTATACATGACTGTGCTTAAACTGACATAAAATATTTTTTTAGCGCAACGCAATCTGACTTTCAAAATTCCCTACAAAAGAATGGCCCTGACTAACATTAAACTATACCTTTCACAAATCACTTACCTCACAAAAATCTTCGCTGCTCAAGCTACTGCAATACAGCGAGCGCCACTACTGCCAGCTAAATAAAAGATTCAAACTACTGAAGGCACTAACTACTGATAGGGATAGTTAGCAAATGAAAGATATTGATAGAGAACAAACAATGTATTTACCTTGATATCATCATATAAAAATATAGCAGTTCATGACAAATTTCAAAACTCCGCCATCTCTCTCCCCACATCCACCACTGCTGGCGGCTCACCTCCAACTGAGCAACGCTACGCGCTGTTCACAGCCAGCTGCCTAACACTACAATGGCGATTATTACAACAATGCAAAGCAGCCACAGACTGCACACAGCACAACCAGTGATTTTCATACATAGGTGGCGTTACCAATAAAAAAAGCTAAACAGCCTACTTACATGGCATGTGGCCTCGTCTTGTTGGTAGAATATGTTTTCAGTTAAACGAAAATCAGTAAGTTATCACACTAGGAAACGGTTCAATATGTGAACATAACGTTCTGTAGTAACAGTAACAGCATTACCGCGATCGTCTTCAAAATGATAACGCCGTTAGATCCCACACGACTATACACCGCACTACGTTACCACATTCTGAGAATGAAGCAATGTCCCATGAAGCATTTCAGGGTTCTCACTTTACGTGACCGGTATCTGAAGTTTTGCTTGTTAACAAACCCTGACACCTAAGAAACAGCCTCATCCTCATAATTAAATTGCCACAAAGACCTGGGCTGTCGTTCACATGTTCCAACAATTCCCGGGAAAACGGTAGTCTCTTTGGGAGGTCGTCCGCATTCAGTTTTTGCACTGTCCGAAATTTGTGTGTGTGGTATTGCAGTTCCTTGTGTAATATTCGTCGTACACTGCGAAACGAGATGTCAAGTACTAAAAGAAATCCGATAAATTTAGGGTATACGATAAATCGCACAAATCTAAGGGCTCTCAATTCGACTAAATAGCTAGGAATTACAATTACTAGCAACTTAACTTGTAAAGACCACATAGATAATATTGTATGGAAAGCGAAACAAAGACTGCGCTTTGGTGGCAAAACACTTAGAAGATGCGACAAGCCCACTAAAGAGATAGCCTACATTACACATGTCCGTCCTCCGCTGGAATATTGCTGCGCGGTTTGGAAGCCTTACCAGGTAGGATTGAAGGTACAAAGAGGGGCAGCTCGTTTCGTGTTAAGGCGCAATAAGGGTGAGAGTGTCACTGATATGATACGCTAGTTGGACTGGCAGTCACTGAAACAAAGGCGGTTTTCTTTGCGGCGAGATCTATTTACGAAATTTCAATCACTAACTTTCTCTTCCAAATGCGAAAATATTTTGTTGACACCCACCTACGTAGGGAGAAATGATCATTATAGTAAAATAAGAGAAATGAGCTCGAACGGAAAGATTTAGGTGTTCCTTTTTCCCACGCGCCATTCGAGAGTGGAATGGTAGAGAAGTGATATGAAAATGGTTCGATGAACCCTCTGCCAGGCACTTAAGTGTGAATTGCAGAGTAACCATGTAGATGTAGAAGTTGCGGTGCATGTTTGGGTGCAAAACACCTGGGACTTCGGCTGATGGCTTCTTCCACTCATGCAACGTTCTTTGGTGTGCACATGCGTTTTGCACTACCATCCGTCTTCCGCGCCGCATCACCCGCTTCCTCGACGCTGCGCGGCCACGTTCCTGTCGTTTTTATAAAACGCCTTCACGACATCAGCGTGTTGTTAACTGGTTCACGACGCCATCTCGACTGAACATCGGTATCAGGGTCAATGGCAAACGTCTGTTGTCGGGGTGACACCACTTCAGTTTACTGATCCCTAACGTAATGTGCTGTTTCCATGGTTGCCAAATCGCTCGTTTCATTATCGCATCTGTCATTACTATTCCCTACACAGGGTGACTGAAAACTTTTGTGTCAAATTAAAACATGTGTTAGTGGGTCCACAACCGACTATATTGAGACGGGGAACCAATGATCGGAAATGCATATTCGTTGTATTACAGCCGGCCGGAGTGGCCGAGCGGTTCTAGGCGCTACAGTCTGGAACCGCGCGACCGCTAAGGTCGCAGGTTCGAATCCTGCCTCGGGGATGGATATGTATGGCGTCCTTAGGTTAGTTAGTTTAAGTAGTTCTAAGTTCTAGGGGACTGATGCCCTCAGAAGTTAAGTCCCATAGTGCTCAGAGCCATTTGAACCATTTTGTTGTGTTATACATAGCGTACACTGCGTAAGAACAACTTAGCTCATAGTAATAGTTCAAAGCGACGAACTCCCGTCTCAATGAAAGTGTTGCAATGGTTCATGCAGCTCTACCACTCTCTAGCAAATATTTTTGTTGTACGCTAGAACAGGCAGGGTGTGATAAACAGCTTACACCCCTGACCACCAAACATACTGTACAGAACTTAGCTCCCAGCGCACGTACGAGAGTCACTCCAAAAGAAATGCACACCATTTTTTTAAATACATATTTTATTCTACATGTTCGAAAGTTTTACAGTATGTAGATACATCCTTTAGGAAAAATATTTTCATTTCTTCACATAATTTTCATCCCTCTCAACTGCCTCACGCCATCTTGGAACCAGCGCCTGTATACCTGCACAGTAAAATTCTGGACCAACCTGTTGGAACCACAGTTTGGCAGCGTGCACAAGGGAGTCATCATCTTCAAACCTTGTTCCACGAAGAGAGTCTTTCCGTTTCCCAAAGAGATGATAGTCACATGGAGCCAGGTCAGGACTGTAAGGTGGGTGTTTCAGTGTTTTCCATCCGAGTTTTGTGATCGCTTCCATGGATTTTTGACTGACATGTGGTCGTGCATTGACGTGCAACAGCAAAACATCCTTCTTTTGCCAATGTGGTCGAACACGACTCAGTCGAGCTTGAAGTTTCTTCAGTGTCGTCACATATACATCAGAATTTATAGAGGTTCCACTTGGCATGATGTCCACAAGCAAGAGTCCTTCGGAATCGAAAAACACCGTCGCCATAACTTTTCCAGCAGAAGGTGTGGTTTTGAATTTTTTTTTTCTTAGGTGAATTTGCATGATGCCACTCCACTGATTGCCTCTTCGTCTCTGGTGAAAAATGATGGAGCCACGTTTCATCACCTGTCACAATTCTTCCAAGAAATTCATCTCCACCATTCTCGTACTGTTCCGAAAGTTCGCTGCATACCGTTGTTCTTGTTTCTTTGTCAGCTACAGTCAACATCCTGGGAAACCACCTGGCACAAACCTTTTTTAACGGCAACACTTTCAGTATTCTGCAAGCACGTCCTTCCCCTATCCCAACGTAGCATGACAATTCGTTCACTGTGATGCGTCTGTCAGCAGTCACCAATTCGTTAACTCTCTGCACATTTTCTAGAGTGTGTGCAGTACGAGGCCTGCCGCTGCGAAGACAATCCTCAATATTGCCGTGCCCGCTTTCATCGCGTAACCTGCTTGCCTACCGACTAACTGTACTGCGATCGACAGCAGCATCTCCATACACCTTTTTTCAATCTCTTGTGGATGTCTCGTTTTCACAGCACAGGAATTCTATGACAGCACGTTGCTTCTGACGAACGTCAAGTATAGCAGCCATCTTGAAGACATGTTGTGACGGCGCCACTCACGGGAACAGGTTGAACTAAGTTTGAAAACAAGCAGGAAGAATGTATCTAGACACTGTAAAGCTTTCACACATGCAGAATGAAAACTGCATTTTTACAAAAATAGTGAGCATTTCTTTTGGCGTGACCATCGTATCATGTGGCAACCACATACATCTTCCCGGCGCATTACCCCGTGCCGCAATCACTCTACCATCCCTGTTTCAGTGGTCCGTTGGGATCACACAGCTTGTGATGCGTCTATGGTGAGGTGTGTTACTTTGTACAGTGCATGGCGCATGGTCAAAGACGGACCGTTACTCGTCGCGAGAGTTGGCCGACATGTATTTAATCCACTGCGCGGCAGAATGTAGTGCCTGTAAAGCAGAACAAATGTACAGAGAACACTTTCCCAACACGCGTCATGCTAACTGCAATAAGTTTATTTCCGTTGATACCGGCTTACGAGACATGGGTAATTCACGCCACAGAGAGCCAGCCGGGGGTCCCGCCAAAGACATTCCTAAGACCACACTTTGAGGATAGGGTGTCGGATCATGTGTCTGACCGCCCAGCAATAGACACCCGACAACTAGTCTTTGAAATGCACAAAAAATGTTCAAATTTTTGTGAAATCTTATGGGATTTAACTGCTAAGGTCATCAGTCCCTAGGCTTACACACTACTTAATCTAAATTATCCTAAGGACAAACGCACACACCCATGCCCGAGGGAGGACTCGAACCTCCGCCGGGACCAGCCGCACAGTCCATGACTGCAGCGCCTGAGACCGCTCGGCTAATCCCGCGCCTGGAATGCACATTTCGAAGGGTAAGATACTGGTGGAACAGCTGTTATGCCCTCAAGACGTTGGCATATGTAATCCTCGCAGAAACGGATGAAGGCTTACTTGCTAGCTATTTAAATAAATATGTCACGTAAATTGAAGGGGCAGGGAGGAAGGAGAGGAAAGGGAAGGAACTACTGATATCAGTTGCATCGGGACTTTGGGCGGAATCAGCGGTGACAAGTGGAAAAGTGGGCCACACCAGTGATATTTCCTGCTCGCTAGGTAGTTGCTTAAACCACTGCGCCACCTGGACACAACGCTTATCGCAAATGCGCGGATTATCTCGGCACTCTCCCCTGCTGACTCGAATTGCTATCTAGCGACACGTATCGCCTGTCCCCGACAGTGCCCTCCGAGATCGCTAGGAGGTCGAACGTAAGTGTGCGTCCGCACTGAAAGTTGAGGAGCGATTGCCCATCGAGGTGAATAGGTTATATGCATCCGTGGTATACGTTCTTTTGGACATGTCCGAAAGAACAGACACCACACATTCACATAACAATAAATAAGCACTTCCGACCATTGGTTGCCTATCGCAATATAGTCGGCTGCGGACCCCACCTGTTTCAATTTGACCCAAAAGGTTTGACACACCCAGTAAGATTCGTGAAGGTTAGACTGGTACACATAGAGGTTGTTGTTGTTGTTGTTGTTGTTGTTGTTGTTGTTGTCTTCAGTCCAGAGACTGCTTTGATGCAGCCCTCCATACTACTCTATCATGTGCAAGCTTCTTCATCTCACAGTACCTACTGCAGCCTACATCCTTCTGAATCTGCTTAGTGCATTCATCTCTTGGTCTCCCTCTACGATTTTTACCCTCCACGCTGCCCTCTAGTACTAAATTGGTGATCCCTTGATGCCTCAGAACATGTCCTACCAACCCATCCCTTCTTCTAGTCAAGTTGTGCCACAAACTCCTCCCCATTTCTATTCTATACCTCATTATTAGTCATGTGATCTTCCCTTCTAATCTTCAGCATTCTTCTGTAGCACCACATTTCGAAAGCTTCTATTCTCTTCTTGTCTAAACTATTTATTTTCCATGTTTCACTTTCATACATGGCTACACTCCACACAAATACTTTCAGAAACGACTTCCTGACACTTAAATCAACACTCGATGTTAACAAATTTCTCTTCTTCAGAAACGCTTTCCTTGCCATTGCCAGTCTACATTTTATATCCTCTCTACTTCGAGCATCATCAGTTATTTTGCTCCCCAAATAGCAAAATTCCTTTACTACTTTAAGTGTCTCATTTCCTAATCTAATTTCCTCAGCATCACCCGACTTAATTCGACTACGTTCCATTATCCTCGTTTTGCTTTTGTTGATGTTCATCGTATCCCCTCCTTTCAAGACACTGTCCATTCCGTTAAACTGCTCTTCCGAGTCCCTTGCTGTCTCTGACAGAATTACAATGTCATCAGCGAACCTCAAAGTTTTTATTTCTTCTCCATGGATTTTAATACCTACTCCGAACTTTTCTTTTGTTTCCTTTACTGCTTGCTCAATATACAGATTGAATAACATCGGGGATAGGTTACAACCCTGTCTCACTCCCTTCCCAACCAGTGCTTCCCTTTCATGTCCCTCGACTCTTACAACTGCCAACTGATTTCTGTACACATTGTAAATAGCCTTTCGCTCCCTGTATTTTACCCCTGCCACCTTCAGAATTTGAGAGAGAGTATTCCAGTCAACATTGTCAAAAGCTATCTCTAAGTCTACAAAAGCTAGAAATGTAGGTTTGCCTTTCCTTAATCTTTGTTCTAAGATAAGTCGTAGGGTCAGTATTGCCTCACGTGTTCCAACATTTCTACGGAATCCAAACTGATCTTCCCCGAGGTCGGCTTCTACCAGTTTTTCCATTCGTCTGTAAAGAATTCGCGTTAGTATTTTTCAGCTGTGACTTATTAAACTGATAGTTAGGTAATAGAAGTTAAAGAAATCATTCCCCATACATGAATGGAGCGGAGGGAAGCACTGATAACTGGTACAACGGGAAATACCCTCTGCCATGCACTTCACTGTGGTGTGCGGAATACGAATATAGATGTATAGAAAGTGGTTAGTTGCCATTCATTAGAAATTCTTACAAGTAGCAGCATTAGGACGTGTATTTGTAAGGCGAAAGGCGGGGGGAGCTGACGTTGTACCATCGCAGTGGTTGCTATTAGGATAAGGAGCTTGTCGGAGCTGCCTTCGCAGGATACACGGCTCCTAGGCCGCTACTAAGATGTCGTTGAGCTGCCGCCCCTCCCACTGTGTTCGCCGATTGCCGTGGAGGCCGAAACGTCCTCCCCCTGTCGACCTGCGGGGCGCAGATCGCATCTCGGCAGACCTAGAAATGAACGCCATAACTTAGGGTAGGGTTACTACCGGCGCGTCGGAGGAAAACTTGGAGACGCCGATAGCGCCCGACCGCTGCAAACAGGCTGTAAAGGTGCGCATCTCACTCGCTCTTGAGATAGGTACGTCCTCTGTTCCATCTACCCACCCTGCTCGCGTCTTTGCACTATTTCTGCTTTGCCGAACTCGGTATTTCTGGAGAGATCTCTTCCGCTTCCACCTTCTCCAATCCCTACCTCTGTTCTAGGTAACCCATGATAGTCTGTTCGCTGGTAAGTGTTCAGCTGGTGCTCGCGACACCATGGTCGCTTGCGCGTCCTGGGGAACGTTGGTACGAGGGTAATCCCAAAAGTAAGCTCTCCTATTTCTTTATAAGTACATAGACCTGTTTGTTTCTACAATGGTTTACATCAGTTCACAGCTTCAACATTAAGCTATGTTTCGACGTAATCACCATTTCTGTCGATGCATTTTTTTACATGCCCATGTTATACCAGCTCGCCTTCATGCTGTTCAAAAAGTTATGAAACTCTTCTTTCACCTCGTCGTCGGAGTTGAACCGCTGAGACCACAATTAACGCTGACAGGTAGTGTGAGACTCTGAAAAAACTCAAACGGGCAGTTCAGAACCGGAGAAGAGGAATGTTGAGCAAGAGCGTACACATTCTCCATGACAACGCTCGCCCGCACATCGCTCGGCAAACCGTTGCTCTCCTGCAACAGTTTCAGTTCAGTCTAGGGCGCTGCAATCATGGACTGTGTGGCTGGTCCTGGCGGAGGTTCAAGTCCTTCCTGGGGCATGGGTGTGTGTGTTTGTCCTTAGTATAATTTATGTTAAGTAGTGTGTAAGCTTAGGGACTGGTGACTTTAGCAGTTAAGTCCCATAAGATTTCACACACATTTGAACTTTTTTTTTTTTTTTTTTACATAATCACCCACCCACCCTATAGTCCTGACTTGGCGCCCAGTGACCAACACCTGTTCCCTAGGCTAAAAGAACATTTGGCCGGAAAGCGATTCAGCTACGACGACGAGGTGAAAGAAGAGGTTCATAACTTTCTGAACAGCATGGCAGCGATCTGGTATGACATGGGCATACAAAAACTGCCACATCGTCTACAAAAATGCATCGACAGAAATGGTGATTAGATCGAAAAATAGCTAAATATTCAAGCTGTAAACTGATGTAAACCAAAAACAGGTCTATGTTCTTGTACAAAAGTAGGAGACCTTTCTTTTGGGATTACCATCGTACAAATCTGTGGATCTGCCTCTCTTAAATACGAGAGGAGTTTCAGCTCCTGAGCAGCGCTGTCTACAACTATGTACTTTTCCAGTGTTTTCAGAAGTGACTACAAACAGTCGCCTTGTGTTATGGTAGAATTTTTATTTTACCATTACCGATTTCAAGTTGCTCAGCGATTCGTCATCAAATCAAATTTCCATTGGAACAGTTGTGCATAGCCACAGATGCTAACGACCAGATAAAGTTAGGCCTATCCATGTACGTCCTAAAGTCGTATAACAACATGTCAAAAGCTTGACGACGATATACGAATCGATTAAAGAGGCACTGAAGATAGCTATTCAACAGCTTAGGTCTAAATATCTGTAAAAAGAACGCTGATTGGATTTGTGAGTGAAGATTGAATCCCTTTTCTTTCTTTCTGCCATTATGAAATGGTACACGTTTATTAGCGATTGTGTATAGCGTTTCGGAGGCCGTTATGTAATTGTGGAAAGACGGAAAAGAATCTAAACAGATAAACATTGATAGTGGAGCGGTATCTGGAATTAGTTACATCATAGGATCAAGTTGATGGTATTACTAACAGCTATCTGCATGCGTGGGATTAATACTGGTACACAAATCAAACTGGAACTGAAACGTCCCCTTTGAAAAATTATGAATGACAGTGATGGAAAAATTCTTACGTTATTTGATTTTCAAATAGCTGGGTAAAACTGAACATACTCAGACATTTCTCTCTTTACTTATTCTGATCATCACTAAAGTGACACACAATATTTTTAGCGCAACGCAGTCTGATTTTCAATAATGCCTACAAAGGAAAGGCCCTGACTAACAATAACCTATACCTTTCATGAATCCCTTACCTCACAAAAATCTTCGTCAGTCGAACTACTGCAATACAGCGAGCGTCAATACTGCCAGCTAGATAAAAGATTTTAACTACTGAAGGCACTAACTACTGATAGGCACTGTTATCAAATGAAAGAACTTGATAGAGAACAAATAATGTATTTACTTAATAGCGTTCAAAAGTCATAATATCTATGTAATTTTGTGACATCCAATTAAACAAATTTCCTCTTTCCGACGGACACACGTCCAGATCGCCCACTCAGAACTCTGGCATCTCTCTCCTCACATCCACCACTGCCGGCAGCTCACCTCCAACTCCCCAACGCTATGCGCTGTTCACATCCAACTGCCCAACACTACACTAGCGAATATTCCAACAGTGAGTCCAACTAGCCAGAGACTGCACACAGCACAGTCAGCGATTTTCATACAATGCACTACGTGGCGTTACCAACATAGAAACCTAAACAGCCTACTTAAAGAATACATAGTTTGGGTTTTCCGGTCATGCTGATTACTCAGCACTATACAAGCCTAGCCGCAGGTGCAGCTAACGTAAGTGGAAAAGGTAAACCAAATTTTACAAAGTCGTTTGTGCGGAATGGTTAATTGGACGAATTCAAATACGGGGGACATTCAGTAAGTAAACACATTTTGTTTCTGAAAGCAGGTTGGTTTTATTCAGGAACCTAATATACCGTATTTTTCACCATTCTTTTAGCTGCAAAATCCAATTTTTCAATATAATTTCCGTTCAGTGCGACGGCCTTATACCATTTTGCTGGTAGAGCCTGTACGTCCTCATGATGCCACTCTGCTTGTCAACGTCGCAGCCAAAGTCATACTGCTGCAAAAAAAAAAAGAAAAAAAAGGGAGAGAGAGAATGAGAGAGACCAATCATCCACGTACTGCTTCCCTTGTTGAAGTGCATCCTTCACTGGGCCAAGGAGATGGAAGTCGGAAGATATGAGATTCGTGCTGTAGGGCCGAGGAACCCACTGGGCACACACCGTTGAATACCCCAAAAGGTGAACCAATGTTCAATACTACTAACAGAGACGTCAATTTGAGCAACTAGGTGTTTCATTTTGATCCGTCAATCACCTCGAATGACACTGTCAGCACGTTCCAACACTACAGGAGACACAGCTCTGTGCTGCCGGTCGGCACGCGTGAGATCGTAGAGGTTTGTAGTGATGATTACAGACTTCGCCCGACGACCCGCGGTGCTTTTGTTCTCTGCCAGATCTCGGTAGACATTCAGGAAGCGCCTATGAATATCTTCAATCGTCTGGTTTCTCCGCCGAAAGAAACGGAATGGTGGCCTCTTGTTTGGAACATATCTCCGTTACAGACGCCAGTTTTGAGGGCTACATTCTTCTGTGGTCTTCAGTCCTGAGACTGATTTGATGCAGCTCTCCATGCTACTCTATCCTGTGCAAGCTTCTTCATCTCCCAGTACCTAATGCAACCTACATCCTTCTGAATCTGCTTAGTGTATTCATCTCTTGGTCTCCCTCTACGATTTTTACCCTCCACGCTGCCCTCCAGTACTAAATGGGTGATCTCTTGATGCCTCAGAACATGTCCTACCAACCGATCCCTTCTTCTAGTCAAGTTGTGCCACAAACTCCTCTTCTCCCCGATTCTGTTCAATACCTCCTCATTAGTTCTGTGATCTACCCATCTAATCTTCAGCATTCTTCTGTAGCACCACATTTCGAAAGCTTCTATTCTCTTCTTGTCCAAACTATTTATCGTCCATGTTTCACTTCCATACATGGCTACACTCCATAAAAATACTTTCAGAAACGACTTCCTGACACTTAATTCTATACTTGATGTTAACAAATTTCTCTTCTTCAGAAACGCTTTCCTTCCCATTGCCAGTCTACATTTTATATCCTCTCTACTTCGACCATCATCAGTTATTTTGCTCCCCAAATAGCAAAACTCCTTTACTACTTTAAGTGTCTCATTTCCTAATCTAATTCCCTCAGTTGCATGGGGGCTTAATTATTTTAGAATGCAAATACTTTTTAACTTTTTAGTAGCTGTCTGTCCGATTACGAAGTCTCGTAAACGGTTGGCCCTGATTAGTATTTGTACGCAATCTGACTGCCTAGAACAACAACAAAGAATGAAACGAAATTTCCGTTAACACAATTAATTAATTAAGTCCCCAGCAACTATGAAAGCTAAGAAACAACAAGGCACAAGTGTCGCTGTTCTGTATGTGGAAGTGTGATTCAACGTACACATCTGGCACGGTTCTTCCTCAGTACGACAAGATATTTTAAATACCATTTATACTGAAGTAATTAAAAAAAATAAACAGAAATACTATAATTGCACATAGAAACCAGAAATACAGTCTACTATAAGAACACGAGCCAGATGCTTTGTTGACTGAACCTGTGACCAATAGGCATTATTGTTTAAGCCATTCAAATAATGAAAGAAAAAGGAATTTTTTTCACCTTCATATATATTGACGAAAAGCACATTACAGCATCCCTAATCCAACAATATCTGGTGTCTAGCCCATCAAAACAATATGACAACATCTGAACAAGCACTCTCCATGGGAACCTCTCAACAACGACTCACCACTGCTACATCTTAATAAGCACTCTCCACCACGACTTCTCGACAAGAACTGCCAGTGGAGGCGGCTGAATAATACTCTTCGGCGCAATCTCTGGCGCTGTGGCTCAGTGTAGCCACCTTTCACAGTATCACCCTATTTAATTCGACTAAATTCCATTATCATCGTTTTGGTTTTGTTGATGTTCATCTTATACCCTCCTTTCAAGACACTGTCGATTCCGTTCAACTGCTCTTCCAAGTCCTTTGCTGTCTCTGACAGAATTACAATGTCATCGGCGAACCTCAACGTTTTTATTTCTTCTCCATAGATTTTAATACCTACTCCGAATTTTTCTTTTGTATCGTTTACTGCTTGCTCAATATACAGATTTAATAACATCGGGGATAGGCTACAACCCTGCCTCACTCCCTTCCCAACCAGTGCTTCCCTTTCATGTCCCTCGACTCTTATAATTGCCATGAGGTTTCTGTACAAATTGTAAATAGCCTTTCGCTCCCTGTATTTTACACCTGCCACTTCCAGAATTTGAAAGAGAGGGCTACATACAGCGCCGAAATGTATCGGAACTCCATGAAACTATAGGGGCTGAGGCAGGAATAATCCACGATGTCCAACGACAAATTCTCCAAAATCAGTTGCATTACTTATTGAACGCGCTTCCTAGCTCTAAGTTATGCCACGAAGGTTATCTTATGATTTAAATACACAGCCTCACCAAAAAGTCAAGGATCCAGAAGATATAATGGGATGTCAATGTAACTACCTGTTCATACACTTCATCGGCAGGTGCTAAATGATCAGAAGTGTAATTCTCTAGGACAGGTGGAACAGCCAGTAGAGTGCATAACTGTTGTTCATGTCTTACTAGGCCTGGTACGGTACGCAGGATGTAACTGGTATAAATGCAGATACTTCTGTTGATGACTTAGGACAGTGTATCGAACAGCATTACACGAGTATTTACAGCACTTGCTAACAGTTGTAGGTATTGCAAGTTGTATGTTTTCATGTTGATTAATACCTCCAAGTATGTGTAGCAAGAGTGAGCCACAGATGGTATTGTTGAAGTGTGGACAAGAGGACGCAAAATGGTTGATCGGTACTGACAGGCGTGTCCACTTAGTGGTGCTGTTGTGACCGTGCAGAAAACATCAGGTCGTAAAGTTTGTCACGCATTTGTCAGGTGACTGTTCGATACAGAGAAAAGACAACCAGCACACTGATGTGTATACATATTAAGGTGCCACATATAAAAATATCTGCACCTATACCCATTACAACAAGTATAAATGGCGTGAGTAGCGTCAAATGTTGAGCGATCACTGTGAATGACATGGAGGTGCAGCGTACACATGTGAGACAGCATTATCAGCACCTGACAAAGTTAGAAAGTGACCTTATTTTGATTCTCCACTTATCCAGCAAGTAAAATAGTGCAATATACAGATTTATTCGGTATTCGTATGTGACAGTGGCTCCATGTTGGATTCCATAAGAAGGTGAGGGCAGCGATACTCGTCGACAATGCTCCAGTCTACCACGAACGACCAGGGAGAATCACCATATAAAGCACCAAGCACATTGTCGCGCCTTTTACAAAAGTGGCTCCCATCAGAGAACAAGTAATGGACTCTCTGATAGATTCTGTGTCATCCTGCAGCACAGGCCGAAGGCTAGCAGCTGCCAGACTATGGAGTTACCACCCCAAGCATAGGCAGCCGTTACAAACACAACATAGACGGCTGCGTTTGGAATGGGCAGCATGGGCTGCTGAGTAATGGATATTCCCTGTGTTCAGCGATGAATCATGACCTTGCAGTACTCGGAATGACACGATCGCCGGATTTGGCGGTGATGCGTGGGAGCTCCCATTCTCCCACTGTTTTGGAGAGCTACCGTGCTTTTACTCCTGACATCATTGCGTGGGGTGTCTCTGGGCATGAATTCAGGTCAAGGCTAGTAGTGACAGGGAGAACTCTGGCGGCACAACACTACGTCATGGACATCCTGCGTCCTCATGTGTTTCCTCTCATGCAGCAATATCGCAGTGCCATTGTTCTGAAGGGTAATATTCGTCCGCATAGGGCACCTGTCTCTATGAACTGTGTGCGTGATTCTGAAGTACCTCCATGGTCAACAAGGTCCCCGTAGCCTATCTATCCCTGACAGAACATTTTTTAGGTCTGTCTCAGTACAATTATCGAGGATATGAAGCACCAGTTACAACAAATGTGGGGCTGTTTGCCTTAGGAGAGAATACAATGGCTTTATAGTACCCTTACCAAACTAATTGCGTGCAGCGTAATACTGATAAAGAGACTCATACCGCCAAGTTCTTTGTAAATCTGACTCGACTGTGTAATCAAATCTCATCACATATCCTCTCAACATGCCTTATAATTGCTTCACGTTTTTGTTCAGGCAATAGGTACTTCGCCACATTTAGAGCGTACTTGTTTCGATTTTCTTATGTGTTGCTACAGCTGCACACAATCACTAATTGTGTTCTGTTAAATGTTGATCAGCGTACGTCACATTCTGCACCTGACGTATTTAGTTTTGATGTGCTGCACGAATTCCGTCTCTACATTAAGTATGTTCTGTCTCTGTTCACTTGGTACGTTCATTTGGAACCTATTTATACCCACTGCGTGCATCGAAATGTTTGTTTTTTCGCTTTTTTTTTTTTTTTTTTTTTTTTTTTTTGCTCCACTGATCATTTGTGCATTCAGATATGCCGCTACAAGCGCATCTTCATACGTTGTCGCGATCTTTTTGCGTCTCGTTTACTGCTTCGGATGACCTTCCTGTGACCGTCATTGTGTCCCTATTCGCATTTACCGTGGACTCAGACGTCGTAATTGACTCTGAACAAACGCTGCCGTTGTCACCACGACGTTCGATACTTTGAAATAATTCGGCTCTCATCTTTGGAACTTCTCCTTTGTTTTCGATTCTATCTTGAAAATACGATTATCGAATCTCAGTAACGCAGCCTTGGTAACATTTCTTTGAACTGTCGTCTCTTCAATGACCTGCTGTGCTTTTCGAGATGTATTTGAAGTAAAGAGATCATCGATCTGTTGCTTCACCTCTTTGACACTCTGGTGAGTTTAGTCACATAACTTCGTCATATCTTTCTGTACCTCGTCAATATCTGTACGCATCTGCGTACTGGGTACGATATGATGGCTAGTCGCTAGGAAACCTCGAACCGGTAATGGTAAAATAAAATGTTGTACGATCAAGGAAGCCGATCCGTTACAGTCATTTCTGAAAACGTATATTCATCGCAGTCGCTGTGGCCCACGCCCATGAGGATAACAGTTTTACTGTAGCTTTTATTTGTAACTGAGGTCGGCTGAAAATTCTTCACTGAGTTTTGTCTGCGAAGTTGAACAGAGCACCCGACAGACATACCTAAAAGCCTGCTTTCACAAGCGATACAGAAAACATATTTCCTTAGTGGGAGAATTAAAACAGTTTTGATTTACGGAATTACCTGGCAAATTATGAAAATACTGAATGAGTATTTTCGTCCTACTTTCTCAGTCGATTGGAGACCGTTTCGATTCAAATGGTTCAAATGGCTCTGAGCCCTATGGAACTTAACAGCTATGGTCATCAGTCCCCTAGAACTTAGAACTACTTAAACCTAACCTAAGGACATCACACAACACCCAGTCATCACGAGGCAGAGAAAATCCCTGACCCCGCCGGGAATCGAACCCGGGAACCCGGGCGTGGGAAGCGAGAACGCTACCGCACGACCACGACCTGCGGACAACCGTTTCGTAGACAGTCATCCATCCATATTATGTGTGTGTGTGTGTGTGTGTGTGTGTGTGTGTGTGTGTGTGTGTGTGTGTGTGTTTCACATCTCCTCCTAAACTACTGGACCGATTTCAACCAAACTTGGTTCAAATGGTTCAAATGGCTCTGAGCACTAGGAACTTAACTTCTGAGGTCATCAGTCCGCTAGAACTTAGAACTACTTAAACCTAACAAACCTAAGGACATCACACACATCCATGCCCGAGGCAGGATTCGAACCTGCGACC
This sequence comes from Schistocerca americana, assembly GCF_021461395.2. Taxonomy (NCBI): domain Eukaryota; kingdom Metazoa; phylum Arthropoda; class Insecta; order Orthoptera; family Acrididae; genus Schistocerca; species Schistocerca americana. Next base: position 174,030,844 of record NC_060122.1, on the reverse strand, counting down.
GTAGCGGTCGCGCGGTTCCAGACTGTAGCGCCTAGAACCGCTCGGCCACAAAGGCCGGCCCAAACTTGGTACATGTATACCTTACTGTCAAGCAACAATCGCTGTGTGGGTAAGAACCACCTACCTATCAAAGGGGTGGGCGTGAGAAAATGTGTAGACCCCGACTAGAGAATCCCCAGATTTTATTCACCCCATATTTGAGAACGTGAGCACATAGCGACTTACAACAAACTTTACACATAATTTCAAACCCTTAAGAACCTTTTTTCTTGCTGACAAACCCTATAAAATGTTTAAAGGAGAAAAGTGTCCCGGTTACTACTATACAACAAAAGTACCGCATGGGGCATGAGGTTATAATTTGTTATGTATTTACTACTGACTACATTCGCGACACATTTTTCAGACAGTATGCATGTTTAGCACGGAATACAGCTGCAATAATATATCACGACACATAGTTCAGGAGATATGACATAAATATTAAGCACAAAGACAGACGCTGCCTGGTACGGACTTGAATGCACAGCTACAAATAAATACCTGAGGTAAGCCGAATTTCTCTGTTAGTTAAATAATAATTTACTCTTCTTCCGCTGTATTACATTTTACTCAACATAGTCAGCAGTCCTCTCTTTCGAATTTAAGAATCAATACAGCTTACTATTGACAATGGTCGTACTTTGTACAAGTGCTCCCACGTCAGTGTCAGTTTAGCATTTGTACTCCCTCTGACGTTCTGACACTGCGCTCGTTTTTCACGTCATTGCATTCTCATGTAAATGTTTCCGTTAACTCAAGCTGCACTGAAAATGGTCTTTAGCAGAAACAGTTCGCTTAACAAACAATATTTTCAACAGCAACTTACGGTGTTACATGATGTCATTTCTAAAGGTTATCAGAGCTGTAGAACACAACAAAAATGAAAATATTTTGATAAGAGCGATGTCGTACCCCTTGCCTTGGAATTTTTAATTCATGTTGCATCAATAGTCTTGCGATATTTTTCTCTTGTGTAATACCGCTATTTTTACTTTACGTTTTAGTTTTAATTTATTATACTGAAAAGTTAATCAAAAACGGAGTGAACACAGACTTCAGGCTACGATACGAATGAAACTCTCACTACAACCTTTATTTCGTTTTCATGTGTGCTGCCAATGCGAGCCGCAAGCAAACTACACTCCTGTAAATTGAAATAAGAACACCGTGAATTCATTGTCCCAGGAAGGGGAAACTTTATTGACACATTCCTGGGGTCAGATACATCACATGATCACACTGACAGAACCACAGGCACATAGACACAGGCAACAGAGCATGCACAATGTCGGCACTAGTACAGTGTATATCCACCTTTCGCAGCAATGCAGGCTGCTATTCTCCCATGGAGACGATCGTAGAGATGCTGGATGTAGTCCTGTGGAACGGCTTGCCATGCCATTTCCACCTGGCGCCTCAGTTGGACCAGCGTTCGTGCTGGACGTGCAGACCGCGTGAGACGACGCTTCATCCAGTCCCAAACATGCTCAATGGGGGACAGATCCGGAGATCTTGCTGGCCAGGGTAGTTGACTTACACCTTCTAGAGCACGTTGGGTGGCATGGGACACATGCGGACGTGGATTGTCCTGTTGGAACAGCAAGTTCCCTTGCCGGTCTAGGAATGGTAGAACGATGGGTTCGATGACGGTTTGGATGTACCGTGCACTATTCAGTGTCCCCTCGACGATCACCAGTGGTGTACGGCCAGTGTAGGAGATCGCTCCCCACACCATGATGCCGAGCGTTGGCCCTGTGTGCCTCGGTCGTATGCAGTCCTGATTGTGGCGCTCACCTGCACGGCGCCAAACACGCATACGACCATCATTGGCACCAAGGCAGAAGCGACTCTCATCGCTGAAGACGACACGTCTCCATTCGTCCCTCCATTCACGCCTGTCGCGACACCACTGGAGGCGGGCTGCACGATGTTGGGGCGTGAGCGGAAGACGGCCTAACGGTGTTCGGGACCGTAGCCCAGCTTCATGGAGACGGTTGCGAATGGTCCTCGCCGATACTCCAGGAGCAACAGTGTCCCTAATTTGCTGGGAAGTGGCGGTGCGGTCCCCTACGGCACTGCGTAGGATCCTACGGTCTTGGCGTGCATCCGTGCGTCGCTGCGGTCCGGTCCCAGGTCGACGGGCACGTGCACCTTCCTCCGACCACTGGCGACAACATCGATGTACTGTGGAGACCTCACACCCCACGTGTTGAGCAATTCGCCGGTACGTCCACCCGGCCTCCCGCATGCCCACTATACGCCCCCGCTCAAAGTCCGTCAACTGCACATACGGTTCACGTCCACGCTGTCGCGGCATGCTACCAGTGTTAAAGACTGCGATGGAGCTCCGTATGCCACGGAAAACTGGCTGACACTGACGGCGGCGGTGCACAAATGCTGCGCAGCTAGCGCCATTCGACGGCCAACACCGCGGTTCCTGGTGTGTCCGCTGTGCCGTGCGTGTGATCATTGCTTGTACAGCCCTCTCGCAGTGTCCGGAGCAAGTATGGTGGATCTGACACACCGGTGCCAATGTGTTCTTTTTTCCATTTCCAGGAGTGTATCTTTTCATATGCAAACCTTACTGCTTTATAGTCCGCCCCCAGTAGCTGAGCGGTCAGCGCGACATAATTTCAATCTTAAGGCTCCGTGTTCGATTCCCGGCTGAGTAGGAGATTTTCTCCGGGCAGGGACTGGGTGCTGTGTTGTCCTAATCATCATCATTTCATCCCCATCGACGCGCAAGTCGCAGAAGTGGCGTCAAATCGAAATACTTGCACCCGACGAACGGTCTACCCGACGGGAGGCCCTTGTCACACGACTACGCTATAGCTACGCGCAATACCCGTGAACGCTATACTGGGAAACTGTCTAGCCCAGTTATCATAATAATTAAAATCATTAATTCGGTAATCGAAATTCATGTTTTATCGTTATGAAATCATTATTACGCTATGAACAGTGGAATCAGTTCCAAGTGATACTTATATGCAGTCAGGGCATAAAGACATTTTTTTTTGTTTCAAATAAACCTGATAAATCTTTCACACTTGACCAATGTTTTTCTGTCATTACTCGTGGGGCAAATACAACAGCGTCCTACTCTATCAGTATTCTCTTTTGGGATGGTTTTTAGCAGTGTAGCTTGACCCTCTTTTGCCAAAATATCACTTCATGACAGTCTATGGCATCCTCTTCAGTGTGCTCATCGTCACTGCACATATCTTTATCTGTGTTATTGCGTCCTCAATCGTCTCGTCCTTCAACATTACTTTCATACTCACACTAAAGAGTGCTGACAATTTGCTTGTCTGATAACAGTATCCTCACCATTTTCAGAAAATGTGACTGACAAAATTAGAAATATACTTTTTGCTTCTTGGACCATTATGATTTATAGGTACTAGACGGACAGATATTATTTTTGTTATTGTGATTGTTATTGCTAGTACTGGAAAATTAACTCAATTTCATATCACCACAAAAAACTTCAGAAAAACTTAAATGTGGAAAGAAATACTTACAGTAACACTGTACTGGAGCACATAGTGTGCCAACAATACAGCTGTGGAAAAATGGAACTATTTCAGTCACGTATGGACATGCTACTGGATAGATCTCTTCTGGCCAAAAGATTAATTGTGCGTAGGGCTGTTGACTGACTTGTTCTTTTAATCCATCCCGAGTAAATTATCCGTCTTCTTCGATCTACATCCATGTTTTGTCTACACTATAAAATTTGTGTTACGAACTTCTTCCTGCCAGAAAGAACGTCAAAACCTGTTGCTGGTGTAACAGGCGAACAGGTTTGAGGTGAAAATCTGAGCACTAACCCGCGGAAATTTATCTGCAAATTATGGTGAGAAAATAGTGAATTTTCGGCCATGTTTCAATTCGTCGACGATCGTATTTGCGTAATAGCGTACCACTCCCGACTACCCAGTTGTGACCATTCCTATTGCCTCTCCAGACGACGGAAGTAAGCTGTCGAGTTTCTGAACCGTGATTGTTCTCTTGACACGATACGAGTGCGCACACACACACGGAGAGAGAGCAAATAGTCTATTCTGCTCCACTTTCCCTTTCTCCCGCTGCCTGCAAAGAGAACGTGGCTCCCCGCGTTAATTAGCTATGAAGACGACGATCCCTGCTCGCGCGCTGCTGAGCATTGTTCCTGCAAGGGAGAACAAAGTGTTTTCCTCCTCCTTTTCCTTTTTTTTATTACTATTCTTTCCTGGAGGGGAAGCAGACAGGCGGGGTGACGACTGCGTGCCGCGAAATCTCAACAGCGCGTGACGGGTGGCTTCATTTATCATCGCAGAGGGCACGGCGGCGCCGCGCGTTGCCACTGCGCATGCGCGTGGTGTTCGCCGGATCAGGTGTACTGCCGTAGCGCACCGTTCGGCCCGAGTTATGACTGCTGCGCTGAGTTATGGCCAACACCGCCAGGGCGCGCGGGAAACGCGCCCAAACATAAAGTCCGTCCGCGCCGGAAATCTTAAAACAAACAGAATATTCATCAAACGCGGCGCCTGCGCGCGCTTTGATCCGCGTCGCGTCACGGAGGGCAGCAGGGGGTAGCCCTGTGATATACCGGTGATGCCGTAAGCATTAGTCATGCATGCTTCCAGAGAGCGCATACGGATAAACTCACTCACGAGCCCCCCGTGCCGGACAATTTTTTTTTTTTCGAATATTATTATTTATGCTTTCTGAGATTAAGTGCGTACGTCAGTGCTCTCTCTACGATTTATAATGTTGCTGAAATTTTTGTCCAATATTTCACGCGCCGGCAATGCAAATCCCATTATTTTCTATTGACAGCGTAAGCCGGTCACTTATTGATAACTGCTCGCTCAGAGTATGACGGATGTCGCTTCGCATGATTCTTTGAGCCCCCGCCACCCAACCCCACGGCGTAACCGTATATTTCCGCGAACGCGTGCTGGCCGCCGGGGAAATTGTGCACCGTTAATTTTTATCGACGGCAGAAACAAGCTTCCGGAGCTAATTTCACGTCGGCTACAAATATAATTTTGCTGAAAGTTCGGTCGTTAAATCTGATCCCTTAATACTGCCGGCACGTGTCGCGTGAGCTGTTTTTCGATCAGTGCCTCATTAAGTCTTCATGAGGAGCATATTACTATGGCGCGACAAATATTGGTAACTTCAATCACGGATGTATTCCACAAACTGATGCCTGGAAGTCTGCAGTTCGATACCTGGGTATTTTGTTCATGTGGGTAATCAGATAACGACGTTTTCTACACGCCGACCCCATCGTCATATTTACTGTGCTGTCAGCCCACAATGATATCACGCAGTGAGCCTTTTAGCCCGATAACAATGCTATACTTCGCTATGCACAGTGTCGCCTTAACTTCTTTGCTTTAATTATCAACCAATCATGCTAAGCTCCTAATACCACTGGTTAGAAAGAAGCTGAACAAGGAGGGTGTTACAAAATTTCTGTATGTAAAATGAAGTGATTGAGACACTTTATCGCGTTCGATTTTGGGAGGCTTTTAGAGGCGGTTTCATACTTGCTGTAAAACAGCAAAACTTCACTTTCTTTCTGGAGAGAAAGCTCTTTGTTGCATGTAAAGGCCGGCCGTTGTGGCCGACCGGTTCTAGGCGCTTCAGTCTGGAACCGCGCGACCGCTACGGTCGCAGGTACGAATCCTGCCTCGGGCATGGATGTGTCTGACGTCCTTAGGTTGGTTAGGTTTAAGTAGTTCTAAGTTCTAGGGGGCTGACGACCTCCGATGTTGAGTCCCATAGTGCTCAGAGCCATTTGAACCATTTTTTTGTATGTAAACAGAAATCGTTAATGTGACACTCTCGATTGAAATTAGACAATTTTTAGATCGAAACTTAAGTATTTGTGATTATTAATTTCTGCATGGCTAACGCTTTCGTCAAATTGAGTTTCAAAAGCCGCACGTTGATATTTCATGTGAAATGACTTAATCGAAATAGGAAAATAATGTCCAAAGACGACCGTCCCCCATTCAGTGATGTGGATTTCCGAAACTTCCGGTAAAATATTAGGAAGCATTATGTTTCAATGCTGTTCCATTATCTCTTGGAAGAATACGGATAAAACGGCTGCAAAGACTGCTAAGCGACAGGAAATAATCAAACTGAATATCACTAGCAAATACAGCACTATTTTTGTCTATAGACGTTTCAAATGTATAACTTGTCACTTAATTGTTTGACAATGGGCTGTTTAGGCAACGATTAACTAAGTCAATAGCAAGCTGTACACAGTTTACCAATAGAGATGCAAGTAAGTGTCTACACAAAATTCTCCTGGCCGGCACAGTTTTAATTAGTGGCATTATTTCAAAGATTAATGAACGTTCAAGCAGTAAAATATAGACGTTAGCCGCGTGGTCTGGGAGCCTTGTCACGGTTCGCTTAGCTCCCCCCGTCCGAGGTTCGACTCCTCCCTCGGGCGTGGGTGTATGTGTTGTCCTTAACATAACTTAGTTTAAGTTAGATTAAGTAGTATGTAAGCGTAGGTACCATAGGAACTTACCACAAATTTCCAAAAAATTTCCTGATGTTCAAATGGCTCTGAGCACTATGGGACTTAACATCTGAGGTCATCAGTCCCCTGGACTTAGAACTACTTAAACCTAACTAACCTGAGGACATCAATACACATCCATGTCCGAGGCAGGATTCGAACCTGCGACCGTAGCGGTCGCATGGTTCCAGACTGAAGCGCCTAGAACCGGTCGGCCACTCCGGCCGGCTTTCCAGATGTTCAAGTGGGTAAAACTGAAGAACACAGCTGAACGAAAGCTCGTTAATCCACTGCAGCTGTATTTATTAAAGTCCTTGTAGACTAGCATTACAGGTTTCGCAACATTTTTAGCTGCATTTTCTGATGCATCTCTGTATAAAAATTAGTAATGTTACTGTTGTGGATTGGCAAGACAGCCAACCCACTGTGAGAGGAAGCCGAAAGGCACGCGTTTTAGCTCACGCAGGCTGGCGTGACGTCTGGAACAGGTCAAGGAAATGAGACTAACAAAAAACGTACGTAGCTGCTGGAATACTTAACTTTAATCCATAATTGGTGAACATCGTTCTTGACGGTACATGTTTTATAGCATCAGTATTAACCGGTAATGGCGCCGTGCTAGGTCGTAGCAAATGACGTAGCTGAAGGCTATGCTAACCATCGTCTCGGCAAATGAGAGCGTACTTTGTCAGTGAACCATCGCTAGCAAAGTCGGCTGTACAACTGGGGCGAGTGCTAGGACGTCTCTCTAGACCTGCCGTGTGGCGGCGCTCGGTCTGCAATCACTGATAGTGGCGACACGCGGGTCCTTAAACAGTCAATTCCGACTATGTAGTTAATTATTCGCTGTTATAAGAGTACTGGTAATTTTTATGCAGAGATGTACCAGAAGATGCAACTAAAAATGTTGCGAAACTGGTAGTGCGAGTCTAGAAGGCCTTCAATAAATACCATTATCGTACCATTATCGTGGATTATCGAGCTTTCATTCAGCTATGTGTTCATCAGTTTTACCCACTTTAACGTCTGCATTTTACTGCTTGAAAGTTCTGCAAACAATATATAAGTATTTCAAGTGTTTCATCTGTGGTTGGTCTTGGTTAAAAGTTATCTGCAATCATCTGAAAGGTAAAGATAAAAGTAAATTAAAGTCTGTGGCTGAAGCCGATGATATGTCTACGCGTCTGGTAAAAGACAGATTACAGCTCTCCATCTACACGACATTAGGAGGGGGCGGCTGGCGAGCCCACATCTCCGACAGCTTTTAACCCCCCCCCCCCCCCGGCCCCTATGGACGATACTCGACGATACTATTTTAATAGTAATAGCAGGGAGATTGCATCTGGCCATCCTAGAGGGACTTCGACGAGGAACTAATCCCGTACCTATTCGGGACTGAACCTGACATTTCATGTTTTCTAGTCTGAGGAGCCTTCTCTCAGAGCAATCAAAGAACTCACAGTTAAGGGTTGGGTTGTTTGGGGGAAGAGACCAAACAGCGAGGTCATCGGTCTCATCGGATTAGGGAAGGACGGGGAAGGAAGTCGGCCGTGCCCCTTCGAAGGAACCATGCCGGCATTTGCCTAGAGCGATTTAGGGAAATCACGGAAAACCTAAATCAGGATGGCCGGACGCGGGATTGAACCGTCGTCCTCCCGAATGCGAGTCCAGTGTGCTGACCACTGCGCCACCTCGCTCGGTCACAGTTAATGTTGGGCGAAAGTAGTTTCGTCAGGTCACAACATGTGTAACTGTCAAATGAAACTATATGGTTCCTGCTCCCTTTTCAGTCTCATACATCTACAATGTATATTCGCAGACTGAAGTGACAAATGAAAATTTGTACCAAGGCCGGGTTTGAAGCCGGGTCTCCTGCTCGTAGGACAGATACGCTAACTCATTAGGCAGATGCGCTAACTGCTCCGCCACTCTGGCACAGTAGCTTTGCACAACTGCACGGACTTTACCTGCACGCCTCCGTCCTCAATTCAAAATCCGTAAAGTCGAAGAGCATTTCAGAAGCTCTCTATCTGACTGGAACAGCACCTCATAGAAGATCCTGCCTGAAACCGAGGCATAGGTGGTTTACTCAAATAAAACTACAGGGTGTTTCAAAAATGACCGGTATATTTGAAACGGCAATAAAAACTAAACGAGCAGCGATAGAAATACACCGTTTGTTGCAATATGCTTGGGACAACAGTACATTTTCAGGCGGACAAACTTTCGAAATTACGGTAGTTACAATTTTCAACAACAGATGGCGCTGCAAGTGATGTGAACGATATAGAAGACAACGCAGTCTGTGGGTGCGCCATTCTGTACGTCGTCTTTCTGCTGTAAGCGTGTGCTGTTCACAACGTCCAAGTGTGCTGTAGACAACATGGTTTATTCCTTAGAACAGAGGATTTTTCTGGTGTTGGAATTCCACCGCCTAGAACACAGTGTTGTTGCAACAAGACGAAGTTTTCAACGGAGGTTTAATGTAACCAAAGGACCGAAAAGCGATACAATAAAGGATCTGTTTGAAAAATTTCAACGGACTGGGAACGTGGCGGATGAACGTGCTGGAAAGGTAGGGCGACTGCGTATGGCAACCACAGAGGGCAACGCGCAGCTAGTGCAGCAGGTGATCCAACAGCGGCCTCGGGTTTCCGTTCGCCGTGTTGCAGCTGCGGTCCAAATGACGCCAACGTCCACGAATCGTCTCATGCGCCAGAGTTTACAACTCTATCCATACAAAATTCAAAAGCGGCAACCCCTCAGCGCCGCTACCATTGCTGCACGAGAGACATTCGCTAACGATATAGTGCACAGGATTGATGACGGCGATATGCATGTGGGCAGCATTTGGTTTACTGACGAAGCTTATTTTTACCTGGACGGCTTCGTCAATAAACAGAACTGGCGCATATGGGGAACCGAAAAGCCCCATGTTGCAGTCCCATCGTCCCTGCATCCTCAAAAAGTACTGGTCTGGGCCGCCATTTCTTCCAAAGGAATCATTGGCCCATTTTTCAGATCCGAAACGATTACTGCATCACGCTATCTGGACATTCTTCGTGAATTTGTGGCGGTACAAACTGCCTTAGACGACACTGCGAATACCTCGTGGTTTATGCAAGATGGTGCCCGGCCGCATCGCACGGCCGACGTCTTTAATTTCCTGAATGAATATTTAGATGATCGTGTGATTGCTTTGGGCTATCCGAAACATACAGGAGGCGGCGTGGATTGGCCTCCCTATTCGCCAGACATGACCCCCTGTGACTTCTATCTGTGGGGACACTTGAAAGACCAGGTGTACCGCCAGAGTCCAGAAACAATTGAACAGCTGAAGCAGTACATCTCATCTGCATGTGAAGCCATTCCGCCAGACACGTTTTCAAAGGTTTCGGGTAATTTCATTCAGAGACTACGCCATATTATTGCTACGCATGGTGGATATGTGGAAAATATCGTACTATAGAGTTTCCCAGACCGCAGCGCCATCTGTTGTTGAAAATTGTAACTACTGTAATTTCGAAAGTTTGTCTGCCTGAAAATGTACTGTTGTCTCAAGCATATTGCAACAAACGGTGTATTTCTATCGCTGCTCGTTTAGCTTTTACTGCCGTTTCAAATATACCGGTCATTTTTGAAACACCCTGTATATGGCCTCAGAGATCTTTCCAGTCTCAGTCATCTATGTTGTACAGTCTATTAAGTAAGATCGTCGTTTGGTTAAAAGTAGAAAAATGTATTCGACAACGAACTAAAACATATACATCATATACGAACAGAAGAAAAGTGCAATTACAGTTAATAATACGTCCAACCACCCAAAGCGTTGATATCTACTTGGCAACTGCGAGGTATGCTTGAAACCAAGCTTTCCGCATATTAGCATAGAGGAGACCTGAAAGCTGTTTCAAACTGAAGACCTTCTTCCCTTGCACTTTCTTTTTGACATAAGACCATACATTTTCAGTATCATTAGCGTCAGGCGACCTAGAGGGACAATTCAGTACCTACACACCTCTCTCCGTTTTTCCAGTTGTTGCAAAGCCTGCTCTGTACTTCAGACTATTGTCCGATCTTCACTTTTGTCGATAACGTTTGGCTACGGTCTCAGGTTCGAATCCTGCCTCGGGCGTGGATGTGCGTGTTGTCCTTAAGTTAGTTAGGTTTAAGCTGTTCTACGGTACCGACGACCTCAGAAGTCCCATAGTGTTCAGAGCCATTTTGAACCAACGTTTGACAGTCGGCATCAAACAGCTTTGATAAACGCTGCAACTAAGATGCACTCATGTCTCTTCTTGTGTATCTCAGTCAAAAATTCAAAGTAAAGTAATGTTTTACGGATATTGCATGAAGGACAAAGGTTCGCTGTGCTGTAAAAGAACCAAGGTGATATCTTTTATCACCTGTATGTAAATCCGACCAAGCTCTTGATTAAGAGACTGAAGCGCCGATTGAAAATTTGTACCAACGCCAGGGTTCGTTGAAGACATAGGGCACAGGTGGAAAAAAAATCAAATCCATCATTGAATATGCCTTAGTTATGTTACGAGCAAGAACTTCAGGGATGGGGTAGGCCCACCACAATTTAATGACCGTGTTAGAAAGCCGCTGCCGTCCGGGGTAGCCGAGCGGTTCTAGGTGCTACAGTCTGGAACCGCGCGAACGCTACGGTCGCAGGTTCGAATCCAGCCTCGGGCATGGATGTGTTGATGTCCTTAGGTTAGTTAGGTTTAAGTAGTTCTAAGTTCTAGGGGACTGATGACCTCAGAAGTTAAGTCCAATAGTGCTCAGAGCCATTTGAGCCAAGAAAACCGCTACCTGAGCAAGCAGAGCTTCGTCACAGATTCAATAGAAGGCGAACCTACGTTACAAACAAAAGCTAAACGACGGGAAAGTGAGCGTAAAGAGAGCAATGGTAGAAGCGTTCAATGATTTTGAAAATAAAATTATGTCATCTGATCTGAATAAATCCCTAACAGGTTTCAGTCTAAAGTAAAGTCAGCAAGCGGTCTGAAGCACCCGATCAGTAAGTCAGTGACCATTACGGCTCCGGGTCGGAAAATGACAGAGAGAACCCAGATCTTCTGCTCGCTAGGCACATACAGTAACAACTACACAAGGGTAGCCCTTGCACTTGTGCAAAACCGCTGTGCCAGGTTGATGTCATGGATAGCGTATCTGCCTACTGAGCAGGAGATCGGGATTCGAATCCCGGCCTTCGTGCAAAACTTTCATTCGTCTCTTCCGCCTACATATGAACTTCATAGATGTAATTGTTTAATACACTACTGGCCTTTAAAATTGCTACACCAAGATGATAAACGGGTTCTCATTGGACAAGCGTATTATACTAGAACTGATATGTAATTACATTATCACGCAATATGAGTGCATAGATCCAGAGAAATCAGTACCCAGAACAACCACCTCTGGCCGTAATAACGGCCTTGATTCGCCTGGGCATTGAGTCAAACAGAGCTTGGATGGCGTGTACAGGTACTGCTCCCATGCAGATTCAACACGATACCACAGTTCACCAAGAGTAGTGACTGACGTATTGTGACGAGACATTGCTCGGCCACCATTGACCAGACGTTTTCAATTGGTGAGAGATATGGAGAATGTGATGGCCAGGGCAGCAGTCGAACAATTTCTGTATCCAGAAAGGCCCGTACAGGACCTGCAACATGCGGTCGTGCATTATCGCGCTGAAATGTAGGGTTATGCAGGGATCGAATGAAGGGTAGACCCACGGGTCGTAACATATCTGAAATGTAACGTCCTCTGTTGAAAGTGCCGTCAATGCGAACAAAAGGTGACCGAGTCGTGTAACCAATGGCACCCCAAACCATCAGGTCGGGTGATACGCCAGTATGGCGACGACGAATACACGCTTCCACTGTGCGTTCACCGCGATGTCGCCAATCACGGATGCGACCATTCTGATGCTGTAAACATAAGCTGGATTCATCCGAAAAAATGACGTTTTGCCATTCGTGCAACCAGGTTCGTCGTTGAGTACACCATCGCAGGCGCTCCTGTCGGTGATGCAGCGTCAAGGGTAACCGCAGCCACGGTCTCCGAGCTGATAGTCCATGCTGCTGCAAACGTCGTCGAACTGTAGGTGCAGATGGTTGTTGTCTTGCAAACGTCCCCATTTGTTGACTCAGGGATCGAGACGTGGCTGCACGATCCGTTACAGCCATGCGGATGAGATGCCTGTCATCTCGACTGCTAGTGATACGAGGCAGTTGGGATCCAGCACGGCGTTCCGTATCACCCTCCTGAACCCACCGATTCCATATTCTGCTAACAGTCATTGGATCTCGACCAACGCGAGGAGCAATGTCGCGATACGATAAACCGCAATCACGATAGGCTACAATCCGTCCTTTATGAAAGTCGGAAACGTGATGGTACGCATTTCTCCTCTTTACACGAGGCAACACGACAACGTTTTACCAGGCAACGCCGCTCATCTGCTGTTTGTGTATGAGAAATCGGTTGGAAACTTTCCACGCTGTAGGTGTCACCAACGACGCCAACCTTGTGTGAATGCGCTGAAAAGCTAATCATTTGCCTATCACAGCATCTTCTTCCTGTCGGTTAAGTTTCGCGTCCGTAGCACGTCATCTTCGTGGTGTACCAATTTTAATGAGCAATAGTGTAGTATCTGCCGCCCCTACCACACTCCACTGCATGACGTCATGCGTCAGCTGCTGTCTTTTCAAGCAGCTGAGATCTGCTACGTGGGTATCAAGAACTGGAAATGTTACACAATCCTGATGAAGGTTGTCAACAACACTAGCCGAAACGTTGGTAGTTCTATCGCATATGATGCGGGCACACAGCCGTGAGGATATTAATTAAATACGTTTGATACTTTCTCAGTAAAGTTTCCTTTGTGAGCGAGGGAGGTGTAAGTACCTGCCACTTTCAACAAGCAGCAGAGTACACGCGCTTCGACCGGCGGCTCACTCGCCTGCAGATCACAACGCTCCAAAAATAAGATCAAAGCGACACCATAGGGGAGGCTGCGCTAATGCCAGCGCGGCCACTGGAGAGGAAGCGGCAGGGCGCGTGAACTGTAAGCGATGCGCCCCGCCGAGCCGCACCGCGCCGCACCGCGGCCGCCGCCTGCCTGTTGAAATGTTTGTTCCCGGGAGGCGGCGGCCGCCCCTGCCGCCCCCGCACCAGGTCTCATTAGCCCGGCAGCAGCGGTAACGAGTCTCCGAGCAACTTTATCGATTACCCAGGAGGCCGGCTGGTCGGCCGGCGGGCGCTCGGCGCGGCCTCGTCCGTCGGCCCCGGCGCGGCCACTGTGCGCTCTCCCGCACCGATCGGTCTATTTAGCGATCTGGACAGATAGGGCGCGGGAAAAACCTGCCGTGGCGGCGCGCACCGGCATTTGCCCGAATGGACGCGCCGGACAAATTGGGCGGTACCCCCAGAGGGGCGCGGCGGTCACCGGCGCCGGAGCGGAGCGCAGAAAAACGGCCCCCGGGGATGCGGGGGCCAAATAACCTGAATAATAACCTGCCAGGCCGCAAAAAGTAGGGTCGGGCACTGTGCGGCCAACTCTATGACGGAAGAGACGCTGGGAGATAGTTGGAGGATGGCACAGCGACAGTCTGAGAGGTAATCTTCCCAGGGGTAAACGTCAGGATGCGCTCACCTGTAACACATTTCATGGATTAATACACTACTGGCCATTAAAATTGCTACAGACGTGAAATTTAACCGACAGGAAGAAGATGCTGTGATATGCTAACGATTAGCTTTTCAGGGCATTCACACAATGTTGGCGCCGGTGGCGACACCTACAACGTGTTGGCATGAGGAAAGTTTCCAACAGATTTCTCATACACAAACAGCAGTTTACCGGCGTTGCCTGGTGAAACATTGTTGTGCTGTCTCCTGGAAGGAGGAGAAATACGTACCACCACGTTTCCGACTTTTATAAAGGTCGGATTGTAGCCTTTCGCGAGTGCGCTTTATCGTATCGCGACATTGCCCCACGCGTTAGTCGAGATCCAATGACTGTTAGCAGAATATGGAATCGATGGGTTCAGGAGGGTAATACGGAACGCCGTGCCGGATGCCAAAGGCCGCGTACCACCAGCAGTCGAGATGACAGGCATCCTATCCGCATGGCTGTAACGGATCGATCCCTGAGTCAGCAGATGGGGACGTTTGCAAGACGACAACCATCTGCAGGAACAGTTCGACGACGTTTCCAGCAGCATGGACTATCAGCTCGGAGACCGTGGCTGCAGTTACCGTTGACGCTGCATCACAGACAGGAGCGCCTGCGATGGTGTAATCAACGACGAACCTGGGTGTACGAATGGCAAAACGTCATTTTTTCGGATGAATTCATGTTCTGTTTTCAGCATCATGATGGTCGCATCCGTGTTTGGCGACATCGCGGTGTACGCACATTGGAGGCTTGTATTCGTCATCGCCGTACTGGCGTATCACCCGGCGTGATGGTATGGGGTGCCATTGGTTGCACGTCTCGGTTACCTCTTGTTCGCATTGACGGCACTTTGATAAGTGGACGTTACATTTCAGATGTGTTACGACCCGTGGCTCTACCCTTCATTCGATCCCTGAGAAACCTTACATTTCAACAGGATAATGCACGATCGCATGTTGCAGATCCTGTACGGGCCTTTCTGGATACAGGAAATGTTCGACTGCTGCCCTGGCCAGCACATTCTTCAGATCTCTCACCAATTGAATACGTCTGGTCAATGGTGGCCGAGCAACTGGCTCGTCAAACGCCAGTCACTACTGTTGATGAACCGTGGTATCATGTTGAAGCTTCATGGGCAGCTGTACTTGCACACGCCATCCAAGCTCTGTTTGACTCAATGCCCAGGCGTGTCAAGGCCGTTATTACGGCCAGAGGTGGTTGTTCTGGGTACTGATTTCTCAGGATCTATGCTCCCAAATTGCGTGAAAATTTAATGAAATGTCAGTTCTAGTATAATATATTTGTCCAATGAATTCCCGTTTATGATCTGCATTTCTTCTTGGTGTTGCAAAATTAATGGCCAGTAGGGTACGACGGGCGCTGAATAAATAATTCATCTATCTTTCGTCTTTTATTCAGGATTCAAATGTACCATTCTATTCTCAATCTTTTCGCTTCAAAGCCCTAATTTTCCGCATAAACTCCGTCAGTGCAACGGCCTTACTCCACTTTACTTGGACGACCTGTATGCCGTTATGGTACCATTCCACTGGCCGACGTCGGAGCCAACGCCTTGCTGCGTCAGTATGCTCTTCGTCATGCATGTTCTGTTGGACCAACCAGATGGATGCTGCGTGATCCGAGTTGTTGGTTGGGTGTGGAAGAACATTCAAAGTCCCGCGACCGACGATATCCCGACACTTCGCCTGAAGATAATGGAGACGCATTCCATCGAAACGTTGCTACGAGAAGACTTCATATATAGTCCAAACAAAATTTTTAAGCTCCTTCTGGTTGCGTAGACGTGTGTGAAGCCTTGTGTTGTCATGGAGAAGGAGAAATCAGTTTGCATCTTTGGGACGACGAACAGGCTGAAGTCGTTTCTTCAGTTTCTTTTATCGTTGCACCATTAGGGAGTACGTAAAACAGAATAACCAGGAGACCGTCAGCAAGACTTTGCTGGCTGAGGGTGTGGCTTTGAACTTTTTCCTTGAAGGAAAAGTAGTGGGCGCCACTTCATGGATTGCCATTTTGTTTCCGACAGGAGAGGAAGAATGACAAGATTTTAAACATGGCTGAAGCAGCAACTGTTGAAATTCTTCACGGTGAATGATGACAGCCAAAACAGCTGCAGGATAAAGATTTATTAAAATTCTTGACCACGGTTTCGGTATATCTAAATATACCGGCCTAGGGCTTCACACCATCTTCTCGCTAGTTCATAGGCGAAGTACTGATGCTAATCTGTGTTCGCATCGACCCTTTGTCCATAATTATGTTGTATAAATGAAGATGATGTTTTAACTACTGACGACAACTTTGGCACAATTCTTTTATGACTCTCCATTGCAGGATGTGATTTTAGTGTATTTTACTTCTGATGAAGGTATATTTAGGTATACCGAAACCGTGGTCAAGTATTTTAATAAATCTTTATCGTGCAACTGTTTTGGCTGTCATCATTTAGCGCGAAGGAAGAATGAGTTTAACACCCCGTCGACAACGAGGTCATTAGAGGCGGAGCACAAGCTCCAGTTGTGTCGTATTGTGTCCGGTTCGAAGTTCAAACGGTTCAAATGGCTCTGAGCACTATGGGACTTAACTTCTAAGGTCATCAGTCCCCTAGAACTTAGAACTACTTAAAGCTAACTAACATAAGGACATCACACACATCCATGCCCGAGGCGGGGTTCGAACCTGCGACCGTAGCGGTCGCGCGGTTCCAGACTGTAGCGCCTGTAACCGCTCGGCCACCACGGCCGGACAGGTTCGAAGTGATGAACACGTGTTTCACTACCTCTGACGATGTTCAACAAAAATTGTCACTATCAGCTTCGTCACGCGCAGGTGGTGTTTCGTTGCTTTTTATGGTCTTTCGTTGGGCGGCGAGGAACCCAGCCGGTAAACATCTTTGAGTACCCCAAATGGTGGACGAATGTGTCAGCACCACCAACAGAGACGTCCGGTTGTGAAGCGAAGTGTTTGATTGTGATACGTCTACAACTTCCAATGAGAGTGTCGGCACGTTCCAACGGTGTATGGGGCCAAAGCTGTGTGCGGCCGGCCGCACAGTTTCGCGAATTTGTTGCGATAATGACAGTCGCCTTATTTATTTATTTATTTATTTATTTATTGCCAAATTATAGACCTGTTGCCTGATGTTTAAAACAGGTCGTACATCTTACAATTTTCGTTTTTCATCTTTTTACAGTTTTCTTTCCTTTTGTTTTATCTACAACATTTACAAAGAATGATTCAAAATAACAGTAATTTGAGGTTGAAATATAAATAAAATTTTGTTGTTTTTAAGAAGAATTTAAAAAGAAGATAGGATAGATGAGAGAAATGTTAGTACCATCACCGAATGGTTTCATCGAGCCGTTGACCGCCAGTCACACACACACACACACAAATGGTTATTAGTAGAGAAATAATGTTTCTTATCCTATTTGTTACTAATCCTATGTATTAACTACATTAGGTGCGCATCCTTGTACAGCATTTGGTGTTTTCTTGGCTAGATTGCCAGCAATTTGCTTATTTACTGTCACATCTCAGCTTCCTCCTCCTGTTCCACCTCATTTTCACTATTTTCGCTGTCACTGTGAGTATCGCTGTCCATCCTCTGGAGATTTCTGTTACGCTGCACATAGGCATGTCTGTGATGTCGTGTCCGCATATACTCTTCATGTGTTGTTTTTGAAATACTGTTTGTCAGTGCGTTTAATTGTGCCCATTGTTCTTCGTCTCTTATTGCTGTGTATATCTCTATGTCTGTATCTGTGTAATCTAAGTGTAGTGTATGTCTATTGTTCGTGTATTGCCCGCAGAAAAAGACAGTCGCCTTGCCCAACGATTCGCCGTGCTTTTGTTGCTAGATCCCCGCAGGCATTCTGCAAGCGATATGAATATCTGAGATGCTCTGGTTTTCCGCCAAAAAAAACGCAGTGACAGCTCTGTACTTGGAACGCACCTCCGTCGCGTAAAACGTTTTGAAGGCTACGCATAGCACCTAGTCGAACTTCGTGAAACTGTAGGGGCTGAACCGGGTATACTCCATGACCTTCTACAACAAACTGTGCATTTATTCAACAAAATTTCGGCTGCAAAAGAAAGTGTTGTATTGCTCGTTGAACGTCCCTCGTGCATCTACATCTACAAAAACGAACCGCTGTGCTCCATATGGTGCATGACAAACGGTACATTGTACCACTGCTAGTCATCCCCTTTCATGTATCAGTCGGGAGATACGTGAGGAAAAACCACTGCCTGTATCTGAAAGGTGCCAAAAGTGGCAATTGACATCAAATAATGAAACGTCTGAGGCCATCCATATAATTACTAAAACGAATTCGTTACATATCGGTTACACGACAGGTCATACAAATCTAAAGGCTGTCAATTCAACTAAATACCTAGTAATTACAGTTAATAACAAGTTAAATTGGAACCAACACGTAGAATATGTTGTAGGGAACACAAACCAAAGACTGCATTTTATTGGCAGAACCCTACACGTATAAAAAAGAGACTACCTACACTAGTGTGCGTTTTCTGTCAGAGAACTGTATGGCGGCGTTACCAAATAGGATTGACGGAGGCCATGGAAAAAATTCTAAAAGGTCAACTCGTTTTGTATTGTCACAAAATGGAGGCGAGACTGTTATGGATGTGATTCGCGAGTTGGTGGGAAATTATTAAAGCGAAGTCGTGTTTCGTTGCTGCGAAATCTTTTCACGAAATTTCGGTCACCAAAGTTTTCTTCCTCTTGCTAAATTGTCTTGACACATACCTACATAGGGAGAAATGATCATTGCAATAAAATAGGAGATATCAAAGCTAGCACAGAAATATTTACGTTTTCTGTTTTTCCGCGCGCTGTTAGATAGTAGATCGGTAGAGGCCAGGCGCTTGCTTGTGACCTGATTCCTCTTGTCTTCGCTGTCTTTAGTGAGCTGTATGATGATGGGGATAGGACAGTTCTGTAGCAAGTCGCAAATAACGGTTTCCTAAACTTTCTCGATACTCAGCTATTATTGGGCTTTCTGTGTAAAGCTTATTGTAGTTCTTCTTCTTCCCAGCAAGGATTAGGCCTTAGTAACCCTTAAGGATTCATAGGATATTTCCCCGTCTCTTCTTTGGCCTTCTCACACTCGTTATTCGGGCTGACTTCTATCTGCTTGCTGCTTATGGTAATCTTCTTTCACTTCTTTCACGTTCTACATGGCCTTTTCATTTTTTGTATAGTTGTGTAAGAGACAGTCAATGAAAGTGAGCTGTATGGAAAACAGTGAGTAAATTGTTTATTATTTAAAAAGTAATTTCCTTAATTTTTAATATATTTATCCCGCTGGGAGACAGTTGGGTCAGTGCCTTCATGGAAAAATGTTTGCGGTAGCCTACGAAATCATGATTGCATATAGTGTGCACCTCTTCATCCGAAGCAAACCGTCGTCCTCAAATTTCTTTCTTCAGGGCTCCAAAAATATGGAAATTGCTTGTGAGAGATCGGAACTCTATAGAAAACGTCTAAGGGTATCCAAGCGAAACTTCTGCAGAGTAGTCGAAATAACGTTGGATACGTGTTGGCACACCCACCCTCCATATAATCTGGATCTGTCCCCTTGCGAGTACCATATTTTTGGAGCACTCAAGAAAAACTTCGTTGCCTTGGATTTGCTTCGGACGAAGAGGTACACACGTGTGTACAATCATGTTCCCGTAGGCAACTGCAGACATATTTCCAAGAAGGCATTGACCGTCTTGTTTCAAAGTCGGAGCAATGAATTAACAGTTATGTTGATTATTTTTCAAATAATAAACAGTTCACTTACTTTGTTGCCATCTGTTCCGTTTTAATTTCACTGATTCTTATATTTTATCGTTTAGGTTACATATTTGCAGCGCTCCTCTGATCTCTTCATTTCCAAATCGATCTCGTTTAGAACATTCTTTTACAAACTCTAGAAATTTCATTTTCGCTCTCTGTATCTTTCATCTCTTTTTCTCATTATCCGTGGCTCATTTCCATACAACAGCATAGGGACAGCATTTACATTACAGAAGTGAGCTGTGTGCCTTTCATAGTTTATTTTGTAACGTCTTCCTTATGTTGTTGTAATCATTTGGAACTTAATTTAATATCTGTGTCTCTGTTGTCACCAAAAGACATAGTATGTGCAAGGTAGCTGAAGTTGGAGACTTTTACAGTTAGTTAGATATTGATCACAATTTTGGCCCTTAAGGATTTCTTCTTCTTCTCTTTTCCTCTATTTTTCAGTATTTCGTTAACTTCATATAATTGTTAGAGTGTCTTTGTCGTTCAAAATTTTAATGAGAATTCTGTCGTCTGCCTGCTTCCGATTACTTAGAAAAATTTTGTGTGTCTACGAATTACGTGACAGTGCAGTATTAAACTTCTACACAGAGACTACCAAATGTTGGACGGATTGTTCGATTTTGGTCACTGATTATAATTTTGTAAATATTGCAAAAATAATGGCTCGTATCTTGTGTAATGAATCACAGCTTGTAACTGACAGTTGTTGAAAGGTATGCCCGTTTAGCACAACAGATGATCAGAGACCTTACGTTGGTGAATCCCTGTGGAAAAAAGAAAACGCAGTCGATCACCTAGCCCCAGAAAGTGGATGACGGGAAGAAAACTGTACACGTCATAAATCTCCAAGAGAGGAAAACCATAAAGTATTGACCTTAGCCTCAAGCAATTCCGAATTTATAAGGCGGTGTGCTTCTTTTCATGTAATACAGTACTCAGAAAAAAAGGAGAAATAAACAAAAGAAAACCCAGTACTATCTAGTTGACAGGAATTAAAGATTTCTTCGTGCAGTTATTCTGCTTTGAATATGACAGGCTTCTTCCGTTGGTATGTCTCATGAATGTATGAAGAATAATGGAATTTCAGAATTACGTGAATGCTTCCCTTCCCCCTGTACCACCTCTCGAGATGACTTACACCACCCAATATCTGGATGCCGTAAGATGCAGTTTGACGTCTTGCTGACGAACGCAAGCTCTGCGTGGATAGTGTTAGGGCGACAGTGGATACATTAAACATGAAATAGCTCCAAAATTAGGTCGAAGGTTTTCTCCAGGAATCCAACAGTGATTTAGATAAATCACAGACAAAATGAACAGTATGGTGCTCTGAGCATTCGATGCTAGTCTGTTCTCTGCGCATCTTTGAAGTCCTCAACGGGACGACCCTAGGAACATGCAGTAAATCTAATCCCATGCACGCAAAAGGCGGAATTACATGCAGTACTTTAGTATTACAGTACCAAACTCAGTAATAACGCAATAACACAGTAAAGGAAATAATGTCACAATTTGTCTGTTATGTAACAGTGCTAAGTCTCTGTGTACGATTTCAGCTTTTCATTCGTTTGCTGTCGCTAACCGCAATTTATTACTTTTCGGTTAAAATAATCAGTTGTTTTTCGACTGTGCATCGCCACGTGCTGGCAGTCCACTTTCCTTAACTTATAGTCATCGAAATCCACTCTTGCACGCCCTGGCGGACGTTTCAGAAAGCGTTCAATTCCCCGTTAAGTATCGATTATCCATTAGAACGGATATGATGCGCATTTAAGAGCAAACTCAATGTCCGAGGGCCCAATATGTGCTGCTCGATCGGTGAACGAAGAATGATTGCCCAACTACACGAACGCAATATGCACTGTTTTTCTTCTGCGCAGTTTCAGTGGGAACGAAATGACTACCGCTAATTCGCAAGATAATCAGTTAGTCGATTATCGCTGTCAGAAAACAGTCGTTCTCTAAGTGGACTTTGTTTTTCATGACAAACTCTGTACCTTATACTAAATCGTTAAAATGTTGTTGAATTCCCTTAAAGAAAAGTGACGATAATGGCATCACGTCTCGTCGATTCCGAGATAAGGAGAAAGGAGGGTAACCTTGGATTGGACAAGATATGGGTAAAGGGATCCGATGTGTCATTTTCTAAGGAAAAATGGAAATTCCTTCCAGCGATCTAGAGAAACGACAAGAAATCTAAACTTCCGTAGGGGATTTGAAAACAGCTCTTCTTTAATGCGTCCAGAACGCCACATTCATAGAGACATTTCATTTGGTGGATTAAGCAGCTAAAGAATGTGGGAAAATCAGCTGTATGAATTGAGAAGCAGTTGTAGCATTCACATGAATTGCTATCTTAAAACTAGGAAATTCGAAGGCTTTGAACGCTTTCGCGCCAGTGTCAATGTGAATTCGCGCTCTACAAATCGTATGACAATTGTAATGAACTATGATTCAAGTGAGCATCACAATAGCCAAAATTAGCGTCACTGTCGCCTTTAAAGCTCGATGCGATGCAACAATATACTCATGCCCACGCGTGGCTCGAAACTCTCCACTTCAGTGAGAATTCTTTTTTTCTTATGTTTACGTTCTGTTATTAGTATTGAACCATGTATGAAGTTAGAGTTTTCCAAAAGAGATAGTTGTACCAGTGACAAAAATGGGAATACTTGATAGCGCTGTGACGTACTTAAACAAGAATATAGCAACTTTTTTTATCCAGTAAAATAACATTACGTTAAAATGTGACCTAGCTATTAGTAGGCAAACTTGCTACTAAAGGTACTTTACAAACAAATCCCACAACATACAGACCTGTCGCACAAACCGCGTTGCATCGCACGTCTTGAATGAACTTGTTCTAGACGAAAGTTTAATCTGGAAATCTCTTCTGTTCGTTTAAATGATAGAATGATGCGGTGTTTCTCGATATTCAGAAGACTTTCGATGCTGTTCCACATTGCCCTCTGCGAATGAGATGCGAGCTTACGAAATATCACACTACCTTTGTAACTGAATTCAGAGCTTCATAACGGACAGAACTGAAAAAGGCGTCCTTAACAGGACAACATTGTCAGATGGAAAGATGATTTCGGTATCACAACAAGGGGGAAAGATAATTTCGGCATCGCAACAAGGAAATGTTTTAGCGCATATATAATACCTGATGTTTATATGCAGGAAGTTTCAAGGCCTTTGCGACAAACTTCAAGGGGTAATACATCACGTCACGAACAACAACGTTTGTCAGAGGCAAAATATTCGCTGATGCTTTCTGGTGGCTGGTTATACCTCTGAGATGCAACTGTCATTAAAACACGCTTGGTTCAAATGTTTCAAATGGCTCTGAGCACTATGGGACTTAACTACTGAGGTCATCAGTCCCCTAGAACTTAGAACTACTTAAACCTAACTAACCTAAGGACATCACACACATCCATGCCCGAGGCAGGATTCGAACCTGCGACCGCAGCGGTCACGCGGTTCCAAACTGACGCGCTTAGAACCGCACGGCCACACCGGACGGCCTAAAACACGCTAATTCATACCATCATCTTATACATGAGTGGGATGTGGCTAGCCGGAACGACTAGTTACTTCTCAAGGGACGCTGCAAAAAGCCACTGCACAAAGCAGCACGTCCTAATGCACAGTTCCAGTGTGTGAAACAACACAAGAACTGACCAAAAGCTGACTGCAGGCTATACTCCGGTCCGACGAGTACCGATTTTAAATATTATCAAATGATGCAATGGCTGGGGTGCATCGTCGTCCCGCCTCTACACGCGGAGTGCCCTTTCGCCCCACATCTACCCTCAGTGTAAGAAGGGTGTAGTTCAGGCTGCAGGTTGTTGCATTCTTCCAGCACTGTCCATGGAACCAGAGTACATAGTCCGCCACCAGCTAACAAACTACCTTACTAGAAACAACCTACTAGACGAATACCAAAACATCTGTATAAACCGCAAGACTAAATCCGCCTCAATATAGAAAACAGATGACCTGATGCTTCCCATGGATGCACAAGAGGCATCTATCATGTGCTTTCAGACTTTTACTTGCTAAACTTAGCAGCATAAATTTCCGGCCAAGTGTATGGCAATGGTTTCGCTCACACCTGATGTTTCGCCAGGAATCTGTCGTGTCTGGCACCGTAACGTCACAATGGAAGCAAGTAATATTAGGTGTCCCGCACGGTTCGATATCAGGTCATAGACTCTTTTCATTGTACGTAAATGGGTCAACAGTCTTATCAAATGGTTCAAATGGCTCTGAGCACTATGGGACTTAACATCTATTGTCATCAGTCCCCTAGAACTTAGAATTATTTAAACCTAACTAACCTAAGGACATCACACAACACCCAGTCATCACGAGGCAGAGAAAATCCCTGACCACGCCGGGAATCGAACCCGGGAACCCGGGCGTGGGAAGCGAGAACGCTACCGCACGACCACGAGGTGCGGACAACAGTCTTATCCTGCTGCAAATACTGCATGCACGCTGATGACCTCCAGGTGTATCTACGTGCAACAGCAATAAACCTGCAGACAGCTAATGAGAATCTCAATACCGATATGTATGCGCTGTCAAAATGGCGCAGAATATAGGGTTAAAGCTCAATACATCCAAAACCCAAGTTTTTCTTGGCCGTTCTATGCTCATTAGACCGAAATGTCGGGAAATCCTACCATCTTCTACCCTAAATGGTGCAAATATCAACTTCTGTCCTTCAGAAAAGAGTCTAGGAGTGATAGATGAAAATCTAAATTGTACTGAGTTCGTAAAAGCAATGTGCAAGAAGGCATCAGCATCTCTCTATGCCCTAATAAAATATGAATAGCTCCTCCCTCTTGACCTAAGAAGAGAAAGTTGTACAAACAATTATACTTCCAGTTAATGGTTACAGCGATGCCGGCCGAAGTGGCCGTGCGGTTAAAGGCGCTGCAGTCTGGAACCGCAAGACCGCTACGGTCGCAGGTTCGAATCCTGCCTCGGGCATGGATGTTTGTGAAGTCCTTAGGTTAGTTACGTTTAACTAGTTGTAAGTTCTAGCGGACTAATGACCTCAGCAGTTGAGTCCCATAGTGCTCAGAGCCATTAGAACCATTTTAGTTACAGCGATGTTATCCTGCAAGGCCATACTCAGGAAATCTCACGGCCCATGTAAATGGTCATGAATGCCAGCGTTACTTACATCTGTGATGTTCGACTCTTTGACCACACTTCACCATCAGATGCACAGCTACCCTTGTTGGGTGCAGACAAGCGCAGAGATTTTCATACCCTCTGTCTTTTCTACTGGCTTATCTCTCCTCGACCTTAACGCTTTTGTCTGAACAACATGGCAGAAACATCAGAGCAAAACCCTTTATGCCCAACTCCATGGTCCAGCGACTAGCTCCAAGTCCTTCTCAGTAACGGGAACCCGACTTGCAAAACTCCCGCATTGTATTAAATAACTCAGTAATACCTCCAGCTTCAGAAGACAGTTTATGACATATTTACTAAAACAACGGTGAGGATTACCACTGTTCGCAATTGTTACCCTGTACATCCCTCTTTCCAGCCTAACCTTCCTCGTTTCCCAGCATTCTCAGACGAGCAACTCACCTTACATTTCCATTTCCCAGACATACTATATCAGAGAACATATGTTTTGTAGACCTATAAATACTCTTTATATCTTCCATTATCATTCTCGTTATTATTGCGTCTGTTATTGTCATATTACTATCATCACTATTAGTGGCAGCAGTTGCAGCAGTGCAAGTGCTGCCATTATCAACTTCAGTAGTTCCTAGTTAGTACGATTTATTCACACTGCCACTTCAGACACTCATATTTTAATACTAGTTGTCATACGAAAATTGCTATTTTTAGGTAACTATGATATACAAAAGGTACTGTATGTGTAAAACCCTTGTACGATGTAAAACAGGACCGTCAGGTTAAACAAACAATAAATAAAAAAAATTATATGTTCTGTGATATTTTGATGACTTCATTTATGTTACCACCAATGTGAGCCACAACATTTATGTCAACATTCTCGGCGACCAAGTGTTGTCCTCTTTTCTATATCTTTATGATGAGGATGCTACGTTCGTTCCAAGATGACAACGGCCGTGCTTACAGAGCTACACTCTTACGTTTCAGATCTGACGAACATTCACGGACTCTACCACATCTGACTGGCCCCGCTAAGTCAAGAGATCTTAAACCCACAGAATATATCTGGAGTTATATGGAACAACGAGTGTCACATAATAGTCAGCATCCCATCGACTGGATGGCTCTACGGGGGCTAATCATCAATCAGGTTGGTTGGTTGGTTGGTTGGTTGGTTGATCTGATGGGGGGGGGGGGGGGACCAAACAGCAAGGTCATCGGTCCCATCGGGATAGGGAAGGATAATGAAGGAAGTCGGCCCTGCCCTTTAAAATGAACCATCCCGGCATTTGTCTGAAGCGATGTAGGGAAATCACGGAAAACCTAAATCAGGATGGCCGGACGCGGGTTTGAACCGTCGACCTCCGAATGAGAATCCAGTGTGATATCCACAGCGCCACCTCTCTCTGTCATCAATCAGGGCTACAGTGCCAAATAAATTTTGAAATTTTTTTCGTTTTCTGAATGTCACATACTGAAGAAACTTGTTGATTCTTCCTCGCTCAGTTGAGTTCATTAACAAAGATAGAAACTATATTATACGGTTGTAGCATGACATATCCTGGGTGTTTGTGTTGTCCATTTCATCACCGTTCATGAATGTGGCGAGTTTGGACTGAGCGAAGGCTGGGAATTTGTACGGGCACTGATAACCGCGCAGTTGAGCCCCCCACAACCCGATCATCATCATCAACATCATATCCTGGGAATGACGACTTCATTGCCTTCTACACTTATTTGGGGAGAAAATGAGAGGTTCTCATCATCATTCGAGAAGTGCCGTGTTCATTTCTATGTGAAACAATATCAGGTACTTGGTTAAGACGATAAATAATTTTTGTTTTACGAAGGTAATTGATAATCACTCATTTTTCCACTGAAATGATTGATCACTCTCCGTATGATTTACGGAATTGCACTTGTTGTCTTGTTTTTAACAAACCGTGTTGAATAGCCCAAAATTATTCCTCCTTTAATAACCGAGCCAGTAAAAAAATTCTGCCCATCTCTGGTCTAGGCAGACGGAGAGAACCATGCGTCAGGACGCTACCTTTCTTTACCGAGAACTAACGCGCAAATCGCTGCAGGACAGGCCCGCTGTCGGGGTATCTGATAACCGTGTCTGTTTTTCATACGCTCGCCCTGTACATGAGTGCCACTGCCACTCCTGTCCCTTTATTCCTTTACCCCTCCACCCGCCAAAAAAGAAGAGAAAAAAAGTATTTGGCATTACGCATCTGTCGCGCTCGGTTCTCTTTTTTTTTTTCCCCCGCCGTGCCCGTGCGACTCTCGGAACCAGGTGAGCGATCGCGCGATTTGCAGAAATTCCCGGCGTTATTTACGTCCGTGGAGAAGGATTTGTCTCAATACTTCAGCGTGCGCCATACATTTCACTAATGGTCCATATCGATCTTTTTGCATTCATTCATAACTGTTGCGTGACCCGGCGCGCTGACATCGCCGGGACATATATATCCACTTACAAACGGGTCCACCTGTTGTAGCCTCTGGGCGGCGCTCGGCGTAGCGCAGTCCGCACCGCTGTGTGCGGGCCTACTGAGTGCTCATCACTTAGAGCGGAGCCCGCGCTAGCGACCGCCTAGGCACGCCCGACGCTGCGTTCTCGCTAATTTCGCGTAAGCGGGGCCCGTAATCCCGGATGCAGGTGACTCGGCATTTCGCAATAATTACACGTCTGCCGGATGAGTGGTAATCCGTCGACACCTGCGATGTTAGCCAACCGACCCTCATGTTATAATTACATCGCACCAGCCATTACGCAGAGTGAAATATGGGATTGCGATGGAGGTTCTCTTCCCCATAGCCCCTCCCTTCTCCCCATCCCTATCTCCTTCCCCACCCATAACCTCCGCCCCCCCCCCTCCCGTCGAACCACAGTGCCTCTCCCCCCACCCTCCCCAATTTTTTTTAATTACATGCGGGTGCGCGCGAGCGGACGTCGTTGTTTCCCGCATGCACGCACTGATTCGCGAGTGCGCCCCCGGTGTTTGCCTTGCGGATTAGTGCGTTTTGCGTTTTTTGCTAACAGACGTGTTAATAAAGCAGGAGCCCGCAGCACGAAAAACGGGACCACGGATAATCTATCTGTACTGTGTACGCGTGAAGGAATTTACATTTTTCAGCACACAAATATTTGCGTTAATCTGTATGAGTTGTTTGCTGTCGATTCAGATGGCGTCATGCTTGACACGAGAAGCGACACCACTTTGTACATCAGCTTGACAGGGCGCCACAACCTGGCACTGGTCAAGGGGAGCTCATGATTCCTCGAATGGACAATGTACACTACTGGCCATTAAAATTGCTACACCATGAAGATGACGTGCTACAGGCGCGAAATTTAACCGACAGGAAGAAGATGCTGTGATATGAAAATGATTAACTTTTCAGAGCATTCACACAAGGTTGGCGCCGGTGGCGACACCTACAACGTGCTGACATGAGGAAAGTTTCCAACCGATTTCTCATACACAAACAGCAGTTGACCGGCGTTGCCTGGTGAAGCGTTGTTTTGATGCCTCGTGTAAGGAGGAGAAATGCGTACCATCACGTTTCCGACTTTGATAAAGGTCGGATTGTAGCCTATCGCTATCGTATCCCGACATTGCTGCTCGCGTTGGTCGAGATCCAATGACTGTTAGCAGAATATGGAATCGGTGGGTTCAGGAGGGTAATACGGGACGCCGTGCTGGATCCCAAAGGCCTCGTATAACTAGAAGTAGAGATGACAGGCATCTTATCACCATGGCTGTAACGGATCGTGCAGCCACGTCTCGATCCCTGACTCAACAGATGGGGACGTTTGCAAGACAACAACCATCTGCACGAACATTTCGACGACGTTTGCAGCAGCATGGACTATCAGTTCGGAGACCATGGCTGCGGTTACCCTTGACGTTGCATCACAGACAGGAGCGCCTGCGATCGTGTACTCAACGACGAACCTGGGTGCACGAATGGCAAAACGTCATTTTTTCGGATGAATACAGGTTCTGTTTACAGCATCATGATGGTCGCATCCGTGTTTGGCGACATCGCGGTGAAAGCACATCGGAAGCGCGTATTCGTCATTGCCATACTGGCGTATCACCCGGCGTAATGGTATAGGGTGCCACTGGTTACACGTCTCGGTCACTTCTTCTTGGCATTGACGGCACTTTGAACAGTGGACGTTACATTTCAGATGTGTTACACCCCTGACTCTCCTCTTCATTCGATCCCTTCGAAACACTACATTTCAACAGGATAATGCACGACTGCATGTTTCAGGTCCTGTACAGGCCTTTCTGGATACAGAAAATGTTCGACTGCTGCCTTTGCCAGCACATTCTCCAGAGCTCTCACCAATTGAAAACGTCACAATACGCCAGTCACTACTCTTGGTGAACTGTGGTATCGTGTTGAAGCTGCATAGGCAGCTGTACATGTACACACCATCCAAGCTCTGTTTGACTCAATGCCCA
Source organism: Schistocerca americana (assembly GCF_021461395.2). Lineage (NCBI taxonomy): Eukaryota > Metazoa > Arthropoda > Insecta > Orthoptera > Acrididae > Schistocerca > Schistocerca americana. The sequence continues at coordinate 174,001,067 of NC_060122.1, read as the reverse complement.
GGCGTATCAAGGTCGTTATTACGGCCAGAGGTGGTTGTTCTGGGTACTGATTTCTCAGGATCTATGCACCCAAATTGCGTGAAAATGTAATCACATGTTAGTTCTAGTATAATATATTTGTCCAATGAATACCAGTTTATCTTCTGCATTTCTTCTTTGTGTAGCAATTTTAATGGCCAGTAGTGTATGAAACCTATTTATATCTTTATGTATGTCAGTGCAAATTTTTAGCCAACGTACGGAGAACAATGTAACGTGAAAGCATGGATCTCGAAAATCGCAAGGAGTTCTACTTTTCAAGTATTTTCCTGGGATATAAAATACATGCATGAGCTTCTGGCCTGACCAGTGGTAAAGAACTTTGTATCGAGCTAAAGGTGCCTATCCAGAGGTTGATCAAATCTACTGTCAAAAATAAATGCGTGATGTTCGTGAATCCGAAGAAGTTGCGTAAGGCTGTAAAGAAAAGGAAAGCCTTTCCGCTAAGGAAAACAACTGGACAAGTATGAATAAGCCGGTTCATCCATCAGGCGAATAGAGAATCTCGAGGGCTTTTGTCCGTTACCGATATCTATAGTTGCAAGATATACATCTCAAGATTTCCATGAGTTATAGAATGTTTTAGTTTTAAGTTTTAACTTAAAATTTTTTGAGTAATTGTGCGTTCGCTGTTGTAATTTTTCATTTGCTTTATTGATTTTGGAGATATTAAAAGCATATGCTAAATGGCAATCGCAGATGCGTTGACTTTCCCTGCTCTCGTCATTGTTGCGATTAGTGGTAAGATTTGACGGAAGTCCCCGGAGAAGAAAGCGGTTCAGTCGACCACACCACTACTGTTGTTACGCAAATATCAAGTTGTTCAGAGGAATGGTTCAAGGAATTTTTTTTTATCGGAACCTCATACCAAAAACAAGGATGCACAGTCCTTCATCAGTTACCAGTATTACTTTGCTTTGAAGCTATACCGATGCTGTACGTGTCGCTGGCGTGTAGCGTCAGGGAATTTTTATACGTAGAACTTTCAGTTCGTAAAGGACATGCGATGCTAACACCGGTGCGGCGCAGTTGACGGGCTGTCTTACCCTGTCACTGATATGTGGCTAAGAAATCGATTTCTTAGCAGCAGGGGCCTTCACTTAATCGTAGCTCAGCCGATTAGCACGAAATATTTGTAAATTATATTCAGAAACTTTCCTCTCGAATCACTCTACCCATTATTAAAATCAGATCAAAATCTCTGCAGTAGTATCCTCAAATTTTTGACGCGTTACGAAAGCTAAGAAAGTTTCTAAAGGCTAAAAATAATTTTAAGTGATATTATTACAAATTAAAAGTATTTGATCCACAGATACAAGGGAGAACCGACAGAGGTACTCAAAGTACCCTCCGCTACACACTGTCAGGTGGCTTGCGGAGTATGGATGTAGATGTAGAGTACCGATTTACAGTGACTACACTGTTATACTGGTATCGTCTCATTATTACTCGTATAGCCCGACTTTTCACTCCAATAAATTTTGTTGTATCCCTTCTCCCGACGCTTTCTCTACTCACTACTCGAATTTATAACCCAAAAATGGAGCCAAGAGGGAAAATGATGATACAGCAGCAAATCAGATAAGACCGCACAGAGGTAACCAACAACATGACCGAAAATTGTTTTGCATATTCGATTTTCCCAGTTCTGTGGAATACCTCACTCTCACAGGATACCTTGGATACATGTTAAAAAAAATCTATGACCTACAAAAAACGGGAGGCAGTAATTATCTGAAACTGCATGATTTAAAATGCATTAACGCTGCGAAAAACCGAGTGAATCAAATTATGGGACGCTGTGTACAAGATAATTGCATTTGTTACAACTGATTAGCATCACCGAATATTCACGAAAGTAACATTATTTTTGTGAATTTGTTTGGGCATTCTATGGTAGCAACAACAGCATATACAGCAAACAGACAGATTACCTGCTGTACGTGTCAGAAGTTCAACGATATTGTACTGCGCACGGAACACGGAAAAAAATAACAAGGTGTGTGTTAAATTATGATAAATTACTTTCCAATCGAGTACCAGTTACATTTTGAACACAGAAACGTTAATATACACAGGAGTAACAGCGCTGATGTAAATTATAACAGCAGACTAACAAATACGTAAGCAGCTGAAGTACGTTAGCGCAGCACTTGTATGAGCTCGTAAGCATGTTAAGTTTTTCTGACAGATATAGTTTATGGTTCAGGAAGAATAGCGAAGATTCGGGAAATCTTCAATCAATCACTCCTATTTTATGCTACAGTGACGGTAGGGAAATCACGTCATCGTACTCGGTGTCACTTCAGTTTGTTCTCATCTGCTGTCCACGCCCTCCGTAGCCTCTGGATGACCTTTGATGCACGAAACAAATAGGGTTAAAGTATAAGATGACTGCACCTGTGATCTTGCAGTATCTCATCGAGAGGACAAACAGCTGGAGTGAAAACTTGAGTTTATATGAACCGTTTACTGTGCTCTACGACAATAATCTCTCCTGAGCATGATGTTTCATAAACCTGAGCACTTACAGTTTGCCACATCTATACTAAGCTTCTTCTGATACTGTTAAAGTTAGCATGCAGTTACATTTTCGAAAATTATAGATGATACTGTACCGTTGTCGTACTCACCGTGGCAAGGAGGAAAATTGTTTTAGGTTAGTAGCTTCAACCTCGCATACTGCAGCATATAACGACGGGGTCTCAGATGAAAATTTCACTTGGCGGTAAGTACAACACCTTACATCTTGCTCGTCAGTGGTAGCAGAATGCTGTGTGAAAAATTTCTACGCCGATAGTAATAAATTTTATGTCCCTGTACTAGCCTTTGCAAGAGATTTCTAATGCCGTGAAAAAGTATACTACTAAATAAAAGTGGTTCGTATTTGGTTCTATAATTAGGCTGATAGAAGAGCTGGGAGTGATAACTATGTAAGAAAATTACTAACTCATTCTGTATTATTATTTTCCTTAAACATCATTTCTGTATCTTGACTCTGTTACGAAATAAAAGAGCTGATACGTTGTTCTGTGTCTCACACTTTATACTTTCTATTTAACAACTTACAGAATTTCAACACCTACGCCACAATAACATAAAACAAACGTATGTCCTATATAAGCTATTCGGCAGCAACAAATTGTACAAAATGCATATTTTTTAATTTATTGCTACTGTTTACTAGCATGGCACATTTTCAAGAGGTACCTATATGTATATGATATAAATCGATTTTCATCATCTCTGACATAACCCCATGTAAAAACGGAGGAGAACAAAGGTTCATTCTGTTTGAATTATAGCATTTACAATCTTATTGCGGAAGTAAAAACTATGTTACAATTACACACACACACACACACACACACATATATATATATATATATATATATATATATATATATATATATATATATATTGAAACGTAATTTTTACTTCCGCAACAAGATTGCAAATGTTATAATTAAAACAGAATGAACATTTGTTTTGCTCCGTTTGTACATGGCGTTATGTTATTGACGTGTATGTCGGCGGAGATATAATTTGTTTTTGAAATTTTTATCTGTGATGAAAATGGATTTATATCTTACGTAAAATTTAGGACTGTTTTTTGTTCTAAATTATTCGTCATCAATATGAATGTTGTCGAAGTTCTCAATACTTCTATACTTCTTTTATTCCTGAGTTCTCTATATTCATTTAGGAAGCTATTTTTTTTTTTTTTTTTTTTTGCCTGATGTTTAGATTTCTATTTTCTCCAATATGCTCATGTAGTTTCCTTTTTTGGCTCTATGGAGAAAAGAAATATTAGCGCTTATGTTAACTGTAGTGTTGCTGTTCTCGAAGATACACACGAAGTGTACTCTTCACATCGCCGATTCCTGTCGGACGAAGCTGTGCAGTCGGCAGTTATAGACTTCTTCACGTAGCAGGACACGGTGACTTACCAAACGGGTATCTTCAAGCTGGTGCGACGGTGGAATGATTACCTCAGTGCTCACGGCGATTTTACCTGTCTGGCATACCGCTTCTGGGCTGTTCGGCCTTCAAAAGAATTTGGCCACCCTTACACAAAATTTTTTGGCGGCGCCGGTCAGAGCAGTGTGACCTGAGAAGCGTTGGTCTTGGGGCTTCCTCGCCAGATTTAATTAAGGCGATACAAGCTGAAGGCTGCTCGGTGGGGCGGGACCCGAGGCAATAACTATCACGCTTAATATCAGGGACAGGAGCGCTCATATTAAGCGCACGGACCCGGCCCGCAGGTCACAAGCAACCGTGGCCATCTACCTCGCGACTGTACGCGACACGTCGCGCCCACGTGCGCCCAGCACACGCGCCGCTGTGAGACACGTGGGCCAGCTTATTACGTGTGCGACCGCGCACTAAGATAGCACTGTGATCCCTGCCGTGTTCTGCAGGCCAGCGCCCTGTTCTTGGTCCTCCTAAGTCACGCGAGTACTCGCAGCGAAGAGCGGAACGCTCCCCGATATTGCTGCTTCAGTAGTCACCATTAAACGTCTCCAACTCTCTGTGCAGCTGGCCCGAAACCTAGCTGCCGTCAAAATCGCTTTTATCCCCCCGCACAGTAGCCCCGCCGTTACACTTCATTCTTGCTCTACTGCAGCTACTAACTGCTCAACTCCCGGCCAAGCTTCTTCTTACTAGCAGCTCGACTCGTATTACGGGCGTTCTTATAAGTACAGTAAACTGAGCAGCACGCCCCTTCTCTTTTCGTCAACTAGTATTCAGAGACGTCATTCGTAAAGGTAGTGAAATCTGAGAACTTTTAACATTGGAGCGCGTCAGCAATTGTGAATAATTTAATGCTTATAAAGAATCTGCCTCGATTGCAAATAGAAACCGGATGTTGACCTAGGTTTAGGCGCGGATAACCACGCCTAAAGGAAGCAGGTGTTGACAGATGTGAAAATTACCGAACTATCAGTTTAATAAGTCACAGCTGCAAAATACTAACGAGAATTCTTTACACACGATTGGAAAAACTGGAAGAAGCCGACCCCGTGGAAGATCAGTTTGGATTCCGTAGCAATATTCGAACACGTGAGGCAATACTGACCCTACGACGTATCTTAGAAGAAAGATTAAGGAAAGGCAAACCTACGCTTCTAGAATATGTAGACTTAGAGAAAGCTTTTGACAATGTAGACTGGAATACTCTCTTTCAAATTCTAAAGGTGGCAGGGGTAAAATACAGGGAGCGAAAGGCTATTTACAATTTGTACAGAAACCAGATGGTAGTTACAAGAGTCGAGGGACATGAAATGGAAGCACTGGTTGGGAAGGTGAGTGAGATAGGTTTGTAGCCTCTCCCCGATGTTATTCAATCTGTATATTGAGCAAGCAGTAAAGGAAAGAAAAGAAGAGTTCGGAGTAGGTATTAAAATCCACGGAGAAGAAATATAAACTTTGAGTTTCGCCGATGACATTGTAATTCTGTCAGAGACAGCAAAGGACTTGCAAGAGCAGTTGAACGGAATGGACACTGTCTTGAAAGGAGGGTATAAGATGAACACAACAAAAGCAAAACGAGGATAACGGAATGCAGTCGAATTAAGTCGGGCGATGCTGAGGGAATTAGATTAGGAAATGAGACCCTTAAAGTAGTAAAGGAGTTTTGCTATTTGGGGAGCAAAACAACTGATGATGGTCGAAGTAGAGAGGATATAAAATATAGACTGGCAATGGCAAGGAAAGCGTATCTGAGGAAGAGAAATTTGTTAACATCGAGTATAGATTTAAATGTTTCTGAAAGTATTTGTATGGAGTGTAGTCTTGTATGGAAGTGAAACATGGACGATAAATAGTCTGGACAAGAAGAGAATAGAAGCTTTCGAAATGTGGTGCTACAGATGCTGAAGATTAGATGGGTAGATCACATAACTAATGAGGAGGTATTGAATAGAATTGGGGAGAAGAGGAGTTTGTGCCACAACTTGACTAGAAGAAGGGATGGGTTGGTAGGACATGTTCTGAGGCATCAAGGGATCACCAATTTAGTACTAGAGGGCAGCGTGGAGGGTAAAAATCGTAGAGGAAGACCAAGAGACGAATACACTAAGCAGATTCAGAAGGATGTTGGTTGCAGTAGGTACTGGGAGATGAAGTAGCTTGCACAGGATAGAGTAGCATGGAGAGCTGCATCAAACGAGTCTCAGAACTGAAGACCACTACAACAACAACCATGCCTTCTTCGGAACACGCTAAAACAACAAAATGCCTAATGAGGCATGGTCCAACATTAATACAGAACGCCCAAAAGGGCATAAGACTCGCATTAAAATGTAAAATAAACGGTACGTGTGTACAATATCAATAGCTGTACTTTGCTCAAACGTCAGAAGCGTGATTCTCACCCCAGCCAACGTTCGGTGAACCGCGGGGTCTCAGGTCTAGTGAAATCTAGTGAACCTGTTTTACAAGAGGACTTTAAAAAATGAATCACACAGTATTATCGCATGGCACGTAACTTATTGTGCATGGTCACTCTCGAAATACTCTCCTCCACAACTGACACACCGCCTCCAACGCCGTTTCCACTTCCGGAAGCAGTCTTCGTACGACTCTTGCTGGATCGCGCGAAACGCCGTCTGCGAACTTTCTTTTATCTTGTCTATCATTGCAAATTTTCCTCCTTCCAACGGGGTATTCAACTTTTCAAACTAAAAAAATCCGCAGAGGCCGGGTCTGGAGAGTAAGGAGAATGAGGCGCGCAGAGATTTTGATTTTTGTGCAATAGTCAGGCACCAACAGGGATGAACGTGCGCGGTGCGGTAAGTGATGCAAGAGCCATGAACTGTTTCACCACATTTCAGGGTGTTTCCTTCTCACATTTTCTCACAGGCCTCGCAACACGTCCCGTAAGTACCATCGATTAACAATTTGTCGCTGTGACACGTATTAATGATTAACTGACCCTTGGTGTCAACATTATAATCGTAGACTCAGATCACCAGTTATGACTCACTTAAGAAACATCGCGTTCTCATTTGTTCAATCCAAAAACTCTTCACAGATTGCAAGGCGAAGGTCTTTCTGGTCTTGTCTCATGAACCTTGGGACGAACTTGGAAGCAACACGATGCGTTCCAAGACGCTGTGTCAGGATTCCATGACACCATCCAAGTGAAATCTCACATTCTTATGATATCTCTCGCGTAGTCAGGCTTCCATTGCCACACACAGTTTGAAAGTAGGCTGTTTGGGTTTTTATGTTGGTAACGTCACGTAGCGCACTGTATGAAAATCACTGGCTGTGCTGTGTGCAGTCTGTGGCTGGTTGGCATTATTGGAATATTCGCTATTCTAGTGTTGGGCAGTTGGATGTGACCAGCGCATAGCGTTGCGCAGTTGGAGGTGAGCCGCCAGTAGTGGTGGATGTAGGGGGAGAGATGGCACAATTTTGAGAGCGGACGATCTGGACGTGTGTCCATCAGAAAGAGTAAATTTGTAATGCTGGATATCACGAACTGATATATACATGATGACTTTTGAACATTATTAAGGTAAATACATTGTTTGTTCTCTATCAAAATCTTTCATTTATTAACTATGCCCATCAGTAGTTAAAGCCTTCAGTAGTTTTATGTAGCTGGCAGTATTGGCGCTCGCTGTACTGCAGTGGTTCGAGTAACGAAGATTTTTGTGAGGTAAGTGATTCATGAAAGGTATAGGTTATTGTTAGTCTGGGCCATTCTTTTGTGGGGATTATTGAAAGTCAGACTGCGTTGTGCTGAAACTATTGTGTGTCAGTTTAGTGTTGATCAGGATAAGTAAAGAGAGAAATGTCTGAATACGTTCAGTTCTGCTCAGCTGTTAGAAAATCAATGACGTAAGGGGTTTACCAGCACAGTAATTCATTAATTTTTCTAAGGGGATAGCTATCCATGAAAAGAAACTAAGCAATATTCTAAATGCACAAGATAATTTTAAAGAAATGAGATTTTTTAGCGGGTTTTTAGAATTATTTTAGGGTAGGTATGCGACTTTAAACTTGTAGCTTGTCACTGACGGAGTTGCGAGAGGCTAACGATGGCAGACCAATGCAATAAGGAAATAAGGTGCCCAATATCTTAGCGTTACCGTCAAGCACACGGCTGTAACCACGCCACAACACCTTGGCACGTCAGTCCACAACAGCTCCCGAACCGGCACAGTGCGACAGCATACTTGGTAGCTATGGGACGGCCATCGACTTGGGTCAACAACTTCAATGTAAGACGAGGACCCACAATCCAATATACTTTTAATTCTGTTTTACTCTATGGACTTCCCAACTATTTGTGATGGTATTTTGTCTTTTTAGTCCGTTTAATTTCATGACATAGACTTTACAACCTGGTGATGAGAGCATTGTCTCTTGAAACGCGTTGTTAAAATATGTGTAAGAATCGCGGTTGAATGCTAACAGTGATAACCAGTATAACGACAACTGCTACCTTGACTCCATGATGGATTATATTAAAAAATTAACTCCCATAGTGTTTAGAGCCATTTGAACCATTTGATTCGTGACATGACGCCTCTAACCGCGCGACCACTCCGCACTTCTGGCACCATTTCACCACGGCTGGAAACGACATGGGATATGGTTCGTATGCCACGACAATTTCACGTTGAACCTGTGAACAATTTGTCGAACCGCGACCAGCATGGAAGCTGACGCACCATTCAAAACGGTGGTTTCCGATAGTTATGCAGTTCTTCACTATCAGATGGACGTCTACATCTGTTTTTCCTTTGGCAGCCAAGAAAGAAAATAACAGCACGTTGGTAGTGTTTGCACGCATTTCGTAAGAACATCGCCGTAGTTCACGTTTCCGCATTTACCACAAGCACTTTGGAGAGATGCGATTGCCACAGTAATTCGTTTCTTACATGTCGGTGCTTATATGTCCACGCCGGAGTCACTATTGTGTTCTGCCCACTCGTCTCATACAGACTGCTACGAAACCTGCTTTCTTGGACTGCTAGATAACAATTCAAGCAACTCGTATTAATGAATGTCGTCGTCGACCACCGCCGATATTTCGACAGGAGCACACCCTGCCATTCTCAAGGCACAACTGCAAGGAGGAAGCAATGTGCAAGGGAATTTAATACCTCGGTTCACAGAGGAGAAGCAAGGAAGATACCACACACAGAACAAGTAACCGCAGAGTCAACACACAACCAAAGATAACCAACATCAGAAATATCGATAGTGACTATTCATCAACAGGTGAGGTAGCTCTAATTGTGTCCCTCTGTTTTTTGATGAGAGACAGAGCCGGATTCCAAGCAGCATTTAAACAAAATTCACCATCTCTGTTTATAAGGTTGCTTGATAATTTGATTTCAACAGCTTCCTTAATAACACTATCCCAATAGCTGGACGTGCAAGCCAGAATCTCCGTGTTGTTGTATTCAATAGGATGCCCGGTATCAAGGCAATATTCTGCAATAGTGGATTTGCTCGGCTGTTGTAAGCGTGTGTGACGCTTATGTTCAATACACCGGTCTTCCACAGTCTTGATTGTCTGACCAATATATGACATGCCACAACTGCAAGGAATACGGTAGGCACCAGCCTTGCGCAAACGAAGATCGTCTTTTACTGACGCCAACAGGGCCTTAATCTTAGAAGGTGGTCGAAAAACACATTTCACATCATATTCCCGCAAAATACGGCCAATCGTGTTAGAAATGCTTCCTGCGTAAGGCAAAAAGGCCGTAGACTTAGATGCCACTTCGTTGCTATTGTCACTCACCCGTTGCACAGAAGACTGATGGCGCAACGCACGTTTGATCTGCCTCTCACTATAACCATTCTGACGAAAGGTGACTTCGAGATGTGATAGCTCAGCTGACAAACTTTCAGGGTCTGAGATAACGTGGGCCATGTGAACCAAGGTACGAAGTACTTCACGCTGAGCTGGATGGTGACAGCTATCAGCTCGCAGATACAAGTCAGTGTGAGTAGGCTTCCTATAAACGGAATGTCCCAACGTACCATCAGTCTTCCTTCTGACAAACACATCAAGGAAGGGAAGGCATCCATCCGCCGACGACGTCACCAGGCAGCAAACCCGTAAGTTATTTGAACATTCAATTCGCCGGGAAAAGTTAAGGTCTGGTATTAATGAAGTTTATTACAGAAAAAAATGACAATATTTAGCTTTGAGGTATTTACAGTGTGTCACAAGCAATTGATGACTGACAAACATAAGCCAGCTCTTCAGTATAAATAGTGCCTGATACGTGTGAAGTTACACAATTTCTAAGTCACTGCTGTAGCGTTTGTAGAACGACTAATCTTCCAGAAAGAAGCAAATGAACAAAAAGATTGTTGCACAGGCATAACACTGTAAAAACTGTTTTCTTGCTAGTTTTGCTAATGCACTGCATTTATGACATGTGCCTTGTGACGAAATTTTTGTGAGTGGGCAGAATTCTGATGTTCGTTCCGTTGCAAACAGACGGACTGTAGATGTCCTTTCCTTCCGCAAGCATAACACTGTGCTTGTCGGGATGGGCAGTCTTGGCATTTGTGCCTTGAATAGCACCAAGGGTATGACTTAAGTCTGGTCGCCCGTGTAGCTGCCTGTTTAGCGAGCTGTTTACACGGCGTGGAGAACTGTTTACTCAGCGTGGCGCGCGCAAGGTAGCAAGGGAGTTCAAATGGTTCAAATGGTCCTGAGCACTATGGGACTTAACTTCTAAGGTCATCAGTCCCCTAGAACTTAGAACTACATAAACCTAACTAACCCAAGGACATCACACACATCCATGCCCGATGTAGGATTCGAACCTGCGACCGTAGCGGTCGCGCGGTTCCAGACTGTAGCGCCTAGAATCGCGCGGCCTCTTCGGCCGGCAACGAGGGACTCAACCCGACAAATTGCTGGCTGCTCAAACTTATCGGCACCTGAATCGTACTGATCTAGTATTTTCACTAATTGCTGAAATGATGGATCGGACTGTTTCAAAATATGTTCTCTGAGTTTGACATCAGTTACATTGTACACGATCGCATCATTCAACATCACGTCTGAATATAAAGTACCACAAGCACATTTTAATTTGCATTTCCTTGTCATACCCTGCAGATCTATTACCCACTCGCGATATGTTTGTTCTGACATTTCCTTGCAATCAGAGAATTGATACCTAACTTAGAAGGAAGGTCAGCGTTGGCCGTAATTTTCATGATTTATTGACCGCAAAATAGATATTCAGCCACATAATGATCATCTTCAGTGCTTTAGTATACAAATCAAAACTCATAGGCACTGATGTCAAGTTATTATCAGTAACCAAAGTCCTGATTGTGATCGTTTCATAACTGTGGTTACTGATAGTAACTTGACACCAGTGCCTATGAGTTTTAATTTGTATACTACAGCACTGAAGATGATCATTATGTGACTGAAAATCGATTTTGCTGTCAATAAACCATCAAAATTACCGCCAACGCAGACCTTCCTTCTAATTTCACATATATGGTCATTGTGGACAAAGCACACTATGAAGTCGCCAATCAATGATACCTATCTGCTACCACATTCACTCGTTGGTCATAATAGTTAGTTAGCGAATCTACAACCTGATCACACGAAAGTACACTCGGAGTGGCGTTAGGAAAAGTTTTTGGATGAGTCTAAGCACTGTACTTCCTACTGTTGAAAGAAACTAATGGCTAGCCGACACGGTAGCTCAGCGTGTTCGGTCAGAGGGTTTAACTGCACTCTGTAATAAAAAATTGAGTTAATCGATTGACAACGAACTTAAACGGATGTCTTACGACGTCCGCCCCGAGCAGATACAACGAAATAAAGCGAACAAAATGAGATTAAAAAAAATGGCTTTTCACTGTACCTGGTACATTATGAGCAATTGCGTGGGCTTCAAACTGTTGGAACCACTTGAGCCATTCCTCTTCTCGGTCGTGAAACTGGTAAAAAGGCGACATAGCAGTCGCACTGCTTTGCATGTACTCTGCAGCAATTTTTTGATGCTCTCTTACACATTTATAACATCTCTAGATTTAGAGAAATGTTTTATCAGTGTTGAGCGACAGTCACGCTTTAAAATTATAAAGTTATCACTGTTGAAATACGGATTGCAGTTATAAGAGTCAAAAAAACAACAATGGTTGGCAGTAACTGAGTAGCATGTGAGAGCTGTTGCAGCCTGTCTTCCATGTTATTTAATTTGTACAATCATCAGCCCAGATCGAAAACGAAAGAGAAAGTTGGAAAGAGTATTAAAATTTTACGATGTTTGGCGATGTCATTGCAGTTTTCTCAGAGGTGAAAAGGACTTGGAAGATAAGCTGACCGTAGTGGATAGTGTATTCAAAAGAAGCTATAAGATGAGTAAAAAAAAGTAAAAAAACGGTAATATAGTATTGTCAAATAAAATCAGACTATGCTGACGGAATTAGGTTAGGAAAAGACACGCTGAATTCTTCGAGTATTAGAAAGATACTGCATTGTCCCCTTGTCTCTTCAATACGGATACCATGCTGTCTGCTACAATCGTGTGCTGTACGACCTACAGTTACTGTGCATTTTTATGACCACTTAATCTTAAGCAGAAGAAGTCAACATGTTTAAGGCGTCAAGATGGAGAAACGTAGCAAAGTTGAAACTGTGACATCGCTCGGCTCTTTCCCGAGAGGGTACAGACGGCAGAAAGTATTAGAAGGCTATATTCTTTTTGGCTGGGGACTGTGCACTTCGTTAATTTTAGCGCGCCCACTAAGCGCCGGGGCTTACCCCGTGTTAAGACGCAGCGCAGGCCTTTCTAATGCGTCCGGCTTAGGCACCCCGCGCCCCTGAAGGAGACAAAGTGCGAGACGTCACGGCTGCCGTAATCCGCGGCGCATTTTTACCCGCTGTTTGAGCCGCACAAAGTGCTAAGAGGCATTTACATCTTAAACAAGTCGCGCGGGGAAAGCGAAAGGTAATAACTGAAAGGAAATCGAGCGAAGGCCGCGTAGGGCGTTGTTTCTGAAGAACGAAACGCAGACCGTCAAATGTCGCAGATGTGACACGATACGGTCCCAACCGTGGGCGAAGCTTATTTACTAGCTGTGCTTCTGGACCTGTTTGCTTTTGTTCTATAATATTACTGTTATTGTGATAAACGGTTTCCGGCTTACAAGGCCATCTTCAGACATTTACTGAGTACTGTCACCAAAGAAGTTACAATCTTTTCAAACAACACTGGAAGAGAAGTAACATGTGTAGACTGAAGCAAAAACATACAGAAAGTAACATCTTTGACAGTGTGGTGGTAATGCATTTGAAAAGTAAAAAATTGAACAGTAAATAAATAAAAATGGAGTAGACACCGAAAAACTTTGACACAAAATAGGAACAGCATGCCTGCATAACAGTTTCTATTAACAAAAAACTAATAAAATAAAATAAAATTACTACTTCACGAGGCTACATCAGGAGGTATAAAACATGGAGTGAGATACACAAACCAATTAAGAGAAGAAACAATTATCAATCTAACTACCTGTGGGACGCCATCAGGATTACAGCTCCAGCGTCATTTACATAGAGTCCGTGTATTGGCCGAATAAGTTCAAGAGGCATTGAACTCCAACCCACACACTGAAATCCGGCACTTGCACAACACAATGTACGCATGTTTGCATGTCTGCATTCAACATTCTGGCGGTTACATCGATTATTAATGTACTAGCATTTCATATTTGCAAAGGCTTATCTCGCGCTTGCCTTCACATCTGACCTTGCAATGTTAATCACTCAAAAATGGTACCTAGGCAAATACATTGCCGAAATTTTATTACTCTGCATTAATTATTGTTTGGTGTTGCGATTGTTTTTCTTTGGTTTATCTAATTTCTTCTAATATTTCGTTATCCATAACGATGCGTAATTTTGTGTGGATCTTTTTCCTTAAAAGTTGCCTAGTGATGTGTTTAGCTTATATCCGTTGCATGTCCCAGCCAAAATGTAAATTCCTTTTTATAGATCATCTCAATTTTACTAAAGTTTCAAGCTCCTCTATTTGTTCTTCCGTGTTTGCAATTTAAAAACTAGGTTGTTTTAAAAATCAGCCTTATACAAACACAATAAGTTTATTTTACATTTACCCAGACATGTTTCAACGTCAATGTGTCATCTTCTGTGGGTCAGATTCTTATTTCTGTAAAGTACAATATCACATTTGGTCTACGGGTAGCCGGCACGGTAGCTCACCGTGTTCGGTCAGAGGGCTAGCTGCCCTCTGTAATAAAAAAACTGACTTAATGGATCAACAACGAACTGAAACGGGTGTCTCTCGACGTCCGCCCAGAGCAGATACAACGAACGAGAAAACGAACAAAATGAGATTAAAAAAAAGAAAAAGGTAGTGTCTTTGATTCATAATCAAAACGTCTTCGGTCCCGGGTTCGATCGCCACCACTGCCTAAATTTTGATAAATAATCAGCATTGGCGGCCGAAGACTTCCGGCATAAGAAGTCAGCCTCATTCTGCCAACGGTCTTGTCAAAGAGGGCGGAGGAGCGGATAGAGCTTCAGGGCACTCTCTTGTGCTAGGGGTGGGAAATTGCCCTAAAGGCGGAAGAATCAGCAAAGATCAACGACATGAGCATGCAGAAGGCAATGGAAACCACTGCATTAAAGACACGTAACGTGTATCCACAGGACATGTGGCCTGTAATTGAAGAAGTGTCATGATGATCTCTCCATTGGCAAAAGATTCCGGAATAGTCCCCCATTCGGATCTCCGGGAGGGGACTGCCAAGGGGGAGGTTACCATGAGAAAAAGATTGAATAATCTACGAAAGGATAACGTTCTACGAGTCGGGGCGTGGAATGTCAGAAGCTTGAACGTGGTAGGGAAACTAGAAAATCTGAAAAGGGAAATGCAAAGGCTCAATCTAGATATAGTAGGGGTCAGTGAAGTGAAGTGGAAGGAAGACAAGGATTTCTGGTCAGATGAGTATCGGGTAATATCAACAGCAGCAGAAAATGGTATAACAGGTGTAGGATTCGTTATGAATAGGAAGGTAGGGCAGAGGGTGTGTTACTGTGAACAGTTCAGTGACCGGGTTGTTCTAATCAGAATCGACAGCAGACCAACACCGACAACGATAGTTCAGGTATACATGCCGACGTCGCAAGCTGAAGATGAACAGATAGAGAAAGGGTAATGCAGTATGTAAAGGGGGACGAAAATCTAATAGTCATGGGCGACTGGAATGCAGTTGTAGGGGAAGGAGTAGAAGAAAAGGTTATAGGAGAATATGGACTTGGGACAAGGAATGAAAGAGGAGAAAGACTAATTGAGTTCTGTAACAAGTTTCAGCTAGTAATAGCGAATACCCTGTTCAAGAATCACAAGAGGAGGAGGTATACTTGGAAAAAGCCGGGAGATTAGGGAAGATTTCAATTACATTACATCATGGTCAGACAGAGATTCCGAAATCAGATACTGGACTGTAAGGCGTACCCAGGAGCAGATATAGACTCAGATCACAATATAGTAGTGATGAAGAGTAGGCTGAAGTTCAAGACATTAGTCAGGAAGAATCAATACGCAAAGAAGTGGGATACGGAAGTACTAAGGAATGACGGGATACGTTTGAAGTTCTCTAACGCTTTAGATACAGCAATAAGGAATAGCGCAGTAGGCAGTACAGTTGAAGAGGAATGGACATCTCTAAAAAGGGCCATCACAGAAGTTGGGAAGGAAAACATAGGTACAAAGAAGGTAGCTGCGAAGAAACCATGGGTAACAGAAGAAATACTTCAGTTGATTGATGAAAGGAGGAAGTACAAATATGTTCCGGGAAAATCAGGAATACAGAAATACAAGTCGCTGAGAAATGAAATAAATAGGAAGTGCAGGGAAGCTAAGACGAAATGGCTGCAGGAAAAATGTGAAGACATCGAAAAATATATGACTGTCGGAAGGACAGACTCAGCATACAGGAAAGTCAAAACAACCTTTGGTGACATTAAAAGCAACGGTGGTAACATTAAGAGTGCAACGGGAATTCCACTGTTAAATGCAGAGCAGAGCGCAGACAGGTGGAAAGAATACATTGAAAGCCTCTATGAAGGTGAAGATTTGTCTGATGTGATAGAAGAAGAAACAGGAGTCGATTTAGAAGAGATAGGGGATCCAGTATTAGAAGCGGAATTTAAAAGAGCTTTGGAGGACTTACGGTCAAATAAGGCAGAAAGGATAGATAACATTCCATCAGAATTTCTAAAATCATTGGGGGAAGTGGCAACAAAACGACTATTCACGTTGCTGTGTAGACTATATGAGTCTGGCGACATACCATCTGACTTTCGGAAAAGCATCATCCACACAATTCCGAAGACGGAAAGAGCTGACAAGTGCGAGAATTATCGCACAATCAGCTTATCAGCTCATGCATCGAAGCTGCTTACGAGAATAATATACAGAAGAATGGAAAAGAAAATTGAGAATGCGCTAGGTGACGATCAGTTTGGCTTTAGGAAAAGTAAAGGGACGAGAGAGGCAATTCTGACGTTATGGCTAATAATGGAAGCAAGGCTAAAGAAAAAGCAAGGCTAAAGAAAAATCGAGACACTTTCATAGGATTTGTCGACCAGGAAAAAGCGTTCGACAATATAAAATGGTGCAAGCTGTTCGAGATTCTGCAAAAAGTAGGGGTAAGCTATAGGGAGAGACGGGTCATATACAATATGTACAACAACCAAGAGGGAATAATAAGAGTGGACGATGAAGAACGAAGTGCTCGTATTAAGAAGGGTGTAAGACAAGGCTGTATCCTTTCGCCCCTACTCTTCAATCTGTACATCGAGGAAGCTATGATGGAAATAAAAGAAAGGTTCAGGAGTGGAATTAAAATACAAGGTGAAAGGATATCAATGATACATGACATTGCTATCCTGAGTGAAAGTGAAGAAGAATTAAATGATCTGCTGAACGGAATGAACAGTCTAATGAGTACACAGTATGGTTTGAGAGTAAATCGAAGAAAGACGAAGGTAATGAGAAGTAGTAGAAATGAGAACAGCGAGAAACTTAACATCAGGATTGATGGTCACGAAGTCAATGAAGTTAAGGAATTCTGCTACCTAGGCAGTAAAATAACCAATGACGGACGGAGCAAGGGACATCAAAAGCAGACTCGCTATGGCAAAAAAGGCATTTCTGGCCAAGAGAAGTCTACTAATATCAAATACCGGCCTTAATTTGAGGAAGAAATTTCTGAAGATGTACGTCTGGAGTACAGCATTGTATGGTAGTGAAATATGGACTGTGGGAAAACCGGAACAGAAGAGAATCGAAGCATTTGAGATGTGGTGCTATAGACGAATGTTAAAAATTAGGTGGACTGATAAGGTAAGGAATGAGGAGGTTCTACGCAGAATCGGAGAGGAAAGGAATATGTGGAAAACACTGATAAGGAGAAGGGACAGGATGATAGGACATCTGCTAAGACATGAGGGAATGACTTTCATGGTATTAGAGGGAGCTGTAGAGGGCAAAAACTGTAGAGGAAGACCGAGATTGGAATACGTCAAGCAAATAATTGAGGACGTAGGTTGCAAGTGCTACTCTGAGATGAAGAGGTTAGCACAGGAAAGGAATTCGTGGCGGGCCGCATCAAACCAGTCAGTAGACTGATGACCCAAAAAAAAAAAAGTCTAAGAATTACAATATGTGCAACTTGCTTTGTTTTGTTTAGACATTCACCTTAAAATTAAATCGCTGACTGAACTGTATTTTGATACCCTTTTTAGTGCTCATATTCTTTGGGTTTTTTTTATTTTGGCAGCATGTCATCTGAAAACTAGCCATGAAGAAAATTATTGCGTATTTCTGAAGAACTGTTTCGAGTGTAAAGGTTACATACGTTTCTGTACTGACATTTTTCGTCCAATTTCCTGTCTCTGGTTGATGTCTCGATCAACTACTATTCAGTGCATTGTTTTCACTCAGTTTTTGACAAATTTCCGCCCACTGCTTCACCTCACATACTCACTCACTCCGTGTTCAGGCCGCGAGTGGCCTACCGGGACCATCCGACCGCCGTGTCTGTGGAGGATGAGGATAGGAGGGGTGTGGGGTAACCACACCGCTCTCCCGGTCGTTATGATAGTATCCTTGCACGAAGCCGCTACTATTCGGTCGAGTAGCTCCTCATTTGTCATCACGAGGCTGAGTGCACCCCGAAAAACGGCAACAGCGCATGGCTACCTGGATGGTCACCCATCCAAGTGCCGACACGCCCGACAGCGCTTAACATCGGTGATCTCACGGGAACCGGTGTATCCACTGCGGCAAGGCCGTCGCCTCACATACACTTTTACGAAATGTTGCGAAATGTGACGACATACTCAGTGAGATGTGTTATGTTATTGTCGCTGCTCACTTGTTCACCGTTAGTGTTGGGCTTGTTGTGGCGCTAATTTTGAATTTTTCATCAGAAATGGTGTGGTGTCGCTGTTGGGAGAGGGCAGAATGTATTTAATGTGTATGTGTGTGAGTGTGTTTGTGTGTGTGTGTGTGTGTGTGTGTGTGTGTGTGTGTGTGTGTGTGTGTGTGAGTGAGAGAGAGAGAGAGAGAGAGAGAGAGAGAGAGAGATGGATAGACGGGTGGGGAAGGAACCATGAAAACAGAAGTCTCCCAGATCATCTCAGTTTTCAGTGACACGAATAAATTTGTCAGACTGTTATTAATAGAACACAGATCTGTCGCTATCTCTATTTAGGAAGCGCTTCCAAAATATACGGGTCATACTGGAAAGGTAAGCTGTGACTTTTTCTGCGATGCGCGAGGACCGTACCACGGGGATCTACACTAGGTCCGGTGGCAAACCGCGCCCACCGCCGAGCAGCTCTTAGAGAATTACCGACTGCCTTTAGAGTAAAGCACCCCCACCCTGCTACCTCTCGCCGACCGCGGCGTGTTTTCCGAGCAGGTGAGGAGGAAGCAGGGGGATGTTGTGTAATTTGCGGCTGCCTCCCTCCTACGCCGCCCCCGCCCCCTAGCCTGCCACCTGACCGGGACCATTCATCGGCCCGAAGGAGGGAGCGCAGCGTGGCGGAACACAGAGCGAGGACGTGGCCTCTTTTAGGAGGGAACTCTTTGGAGCCAGCAGAGGGCGGATCTCGCGCCCAGATAAGGGGTTCGGACCGACCAAATCCGCGGAAGAGAAGACCCACCGTCCGCCGCTTATTCGGGAGCTCGCCGCCCTCTCCGTGCGAGGATTACGCGAGCGAGCGCTGCTGCAGGCCCAGCTGTGGAACGAGTTACGCCACTTTGAGGGCCGGACGCGGCCTTGTTTACAGACAGTGGAGAAACCACCGCCCCATCACACCCACACCCGACGGCTGGTATGTTGCAAAAGTTACTTTGTAATAGGCCGACAGAAATGGAAAGTGGTTCATCTTGAGACACTAGTCCATTATTTATTGAAATATGTAGAGAGTTTTGTTGTGTTGGCAGAAGAGCCAACACCGTGTTACTAGAGGAGGCCGAAATGCACGCGTTTTAGCTCACGCAGGCTAGCGTGAGGAGGGAAGGGCTATACTGACGCGAGGTCTGGAACATGACAAGGAATTAGAAATCAGAAAGCGGACGGAATTAGTTTGATACTTAACTTTAATCCATTAATTATGAACGTCGCTCTTGACGGTACATGATTCACAATATTATTTGTTCAGAAAACATATAGTAACTGAATATGGCGCCTTGCTAGGTCGTAGCAAATGACGTAGCTGAAGGCTATGCTAAACTGTCGTCTCTGCAAATGAGAACGTATGTAGACAGTGAACCATCGCTAGCAAAGTCGGCTGTACAACTCGGCGAGTGCTAGGGAGTCTCTCTAGACTAGACCTGCCGTGTGGCGGCGCTCGGTCTGCAATCACTGGTAGTGGCGACACGCGGGTCCGACGTGTACTTATGGACCGCGACCGATTTAAAGGCTACCACCTAGCATGTGTGGTGCCTGGCGGTGACACCACAAGTTTCGTCGAATAATGGATACTAAATGATTAAAGCTTCATTATTCAGAACTGAAAGGTAATGGTGGGGTAGGCACGTATATGTTACCACAGTAGTCGATGCCGGTGTTTACAAAAGCTTTCGATATTAACCTACAACTGAATTATACATGTAATCACATATCATAAATTATTTCAGTTTACGTGTCTTAGCCGGCCACGGTGGCCGAGCGGTTCTAGGCGCTACAGTCTGGAACCGAGCGGCCGCTACGATCGCAGGTTCGAATCCTGCCTCAGGCATGAATGTGTGTGATGTCTTTAGTTTAGTTAGGTTTAATTAGTTCTAAGTTCTAGGCGACTGATGACCTCAGAAGTTAAGTCACACAGTGCTCAGAGCCATTTGAACCATTTGAACCCATAGTGCTCAGAGCCATTTAAACCATTTTTACGTGTGTTACAACTAATAAAGCCATTTCTTTTGGGGATACAGTCAGGTACAAAATGTGTGTTTCACAAATACGAGGTGCATTTCGAAAGTAAGGTCCGATCAGTCACGAAATCGAAACCACAGTGAAAACCAACATTGTTTTATTTGCATTAGTTACCCACTTCTTCCAGCAACGTCTATACACAATTGCCATCCGTCTGAGACATTTGTCGTAGCGTTGTATCAACTTCCCAATACCCTCGTCACACAAGGCAGCCCCCTGCAGTTTTCGCCGATTCTCTAGGCTCATCTGCAGTTCGTTGTCTGTGCCAAAACGTTGACCTCATAGCCAGCAGTTCATGTCAGCAGAGATGAAAATCAGAGGGTGCAAAGTACGGGCTGTATGGAGCGCGATCGAACACTTCCCACCATAAACGCTGCAGGGACATCCTCATTGCCCCTGCAGAGTGCGGCCGAGAACTGTCATGACGAAGAAAATGCATGACAGTTATGATGTGTGGGCTGCATCAAATCAGGCGAAATCTCTCACGGGCACTCACACTTGGCGGGAGACAACGTTTTCTAGGCATCTTTAGGTGCTCACTGTACACTCAGAGCTGAAAAGACAGATGTGACGCGATCAACAGGCACACTAGAGATAATGTCCAACACACCTATGCAAAACTTTATCGGATTTTCACTGTAGTTTCCATTTTGCGACCGATCTGTTCTTGCTTTCAGAATACGCTTCTTAGTAATAAAGGTTTGTCAACACAGCTTTTATTTAAAATAAAGGGAGTAATTAAGAATACAAGTGGAAACCAATGGTCCAAATAACACTTAGCATTTTATAATATTTATTAAATATTTAAAATAAAGGAAGTAATTAAGAATACAAGTGGAAACTAATGGTCCAAATAACACTTCTCATTTTATACTAATTATTAAATACTTCATCTGTAATCAGTATGTTACAGAAATTGTCGAAATTGTATTAAAAATGTTTCACATTAAATTCTATTATTCAGTATTTAGTTATCAGGTTCCTGATTCAAACAGTACACTTACTATTATTATGAAGTACTTAATTTAAAGAAACATGATAAATTTACCTACATATTATCTATCATATAATTATGCACGGGTAAAAGTTACCTATATTTCCCTTGACAAACTTATTTTCTCCACTTTCGAAACATCAGTTTTCCTTTATTAAAAATAAATTGTTTGAAAAGTTGTTGATGATAAAAGCTTCCACATTTTAAAACAATCTTTTGCCTAATTAAGGAAGAATTAAATAACCAATTCTATATTCCTGCAACGCTAGTTCTAATTTTCTAAAAGTGTACCCTTCTGATAAGATCACTGGGATGATAATAAAATTATTGAATTTAAAAAGTTTCTATTATTAGAAAATTCTCAGTGAAACTGCCATATTCTAAATATGGGCGATGCGCGCCACTCCACAGGTCTTCCTTTGGCTTTTGACCCGTAAATATACTACACCACTCAGTCTGTGATTAACTTACTACTTGACGTATACCTGAAATTCTTCTGAAGATGTTTTTCATTTTTCTCACTTCGGTGATGTTGATATATGACAAAAAGGTGAAGAAATGTGTTTCAGTCATCATACAACCCAATCTTAGCCAACGAACAGAAAGAGTATTTTGTTTGTATTCATTTCTTGTCAGTGATAACAGTATTGCAAGAATGGCGAATATTACGCCTGAAATGCATTTACAGCATTTTGTCTCTCGGATAACTTCCTCACACACTCACTGTGATGGAATATTACAAACTAATTTCTTCATTTGTATGACCTTATTGCTTTACAATTCTTGGGGGTATTCCTATTCCGTCGTTGCAACAACAAAAATCCGTGTTTTTTTCCACCAAACGCGTTTCTCTTTATTGAGGTGAAGCGTCGTCAGTGTGATATAATTAAGTTATTTACATTTCGATTTGCTTTAAGATCAGAAACAGTTCGTTAACAATATGTTGGTTTGTACTTACGGTGACTTTCGATTGATTTCTCGCTTTCATCGTGCTTGCAGACGGCATTTCCCGTAAGTACAAACCAACAAATTGTTAAAGAACTGTTTTCGATCTCAAACAAGTCAAAACGTAAATAACTTAATTACAAACCACTGAAGAAGCCTTACCTCAACAAAGCGATACGCGTCTGGTAAAAAATAGGAAAAAAAAGCATTTTTGTAGATGCAGCGACATAACACAAATACCCTTAAGAATTAGTAACGAATGTCCGGCATTAACATCAGTATGAAGTGTGACCCACCAAGCAATAACACACCACCATCTACTTCTACATACACTCCTGGAAATTGAAATAAGAACACCGTGAATTCATTGTCCCAGGAAGGGGAAACTTTATTGACACATTCCAGGGGTCAGATACATCACATGATCACACTGACAGAACCACAGGCACATAGACACAGGCAACAGAGCATGCACAATGTCGGCACTAGTACAGTGTATATCCACCTTTCGCAGCAATGCAGGCTGCTATTCTCCCATGGAGACGATCGTA